>NW_025225429.1:24436-30038 GCF_018294505.1 Triticum aestivum
CTTTTTGTTTGTATGCTCAATCTCTTAGTGCAAAAGAACATCACATTATATTGCCCCTTACGATAGCAACCTTTATTATGCAGTCTGCCGCTTTTATTCTTTGCCATCACAAGTTCGTACAACGGTCAATTTTCTCTTACACTAAATGATCCAACACTTTTAGAAGCAATTTGTATTGCCTTATTGCTCCGATGACAACTTACTTGAAGGGTCTGACTCAATCCATAGATAGGTATGGTGGACTCTCAAAAAAAGATGTTAGTTTAAGGGTTCTTGGATGCACAAGTAGCATCCTCTACTTAGTGCGGAATTTTTGGCTAGCAAAGATGGGGGGCAAGCACCACATGTTAAAGGATCTATGACAATATAACTTATATGTGAATATGAACAAACATAAATCATTATGTTGTTCTCCTTGTCCAGCGTCAACAATTTTGGCATATAATATTTTGATGGGGGCTCAAAATCACAAAAGATGTCCAAGATAGTGTATTTGCATGTGAATCTTCTCTTCCCTTATTAATTAATTCATGAATTGCATCATTGACCAATGTTATGTTTGTAAATCTCCAATAGAATTTTCTACTTATACTCCTCCTTATGTGATGTCATTACTTACCATAAGATTAGCATATGATATTTTTCATTTATTTCCTTTCCTTATATTGAACATGGAAATAAAGAAAACAAAACTCAAACTAAACTTTATTATAAATCTTGCACACGATTACAAGGATAGATTACTAAGCAAACACTCGAAAAGAAATGATCGAACTAAACTTTTATTCGTCTAAAGCAAAAGATAACTATGGATCGAACTAAGATAAGTAAAGATAAAAGATAATGGAGGTGATACGATACCGGGGAACCTCCCCCAAGCTTGGCAGAAGCCAAGGGGAGTGCCCGTAGCAGATACTCAAGTTTCCTTTGGTGATGAAGACTGAGGTGGTGGTGATGAAGTGGTAGCAATCTTATCCTCGGGTTTCCATGGCAGGGACTCACCATCATTAGAGGAGGAGTGAGTCTCGTGGGTCCTGCAACTGGCAGCCAAACTCATTCCATTAAACCTTGCCTATATTCAAAGACTTTGTTTTGGAGATCGTAGATCTGGCTTTGAAAAAAGTTGATTTGCTCGTTGAAGGTGAAGACGATATCCTTCACGGACTTGCCATCCACCTTGAGATCACGGGTGGAATCTACGATCATGAGGTGATTGGCATTGAGTCCACGTTCCATCATCCCCTTGCACCGGAAGACTTCCTGCTCCATAGCTTCAAGCCTGGCCTCCACGGTTGCCGTCCCTTTGGGACCTTGCACATCGCGGATGTGAAGCACCCCCTCACGCATCTCGATAGCTTGAGGGTGCTGCATCACCTCCCATAAATATGGGTCGATGAAGTCCTTGAAGAACTTGTCCTTGGAGGAGCTCGAAGCGGCGATGGTGAATTACATCTGTTAGAAAACAGAAAGGAAAAGAAAACAGAAGATTTCTCCATGATACGATGGTCAATAGGTTCGGGGGGTATATAAAGATTTTTTATCTTGGGAAACAAGCAAATGGAAGGAAAACGGAGTCTGGAAGGTACCCAAGGTGGGCACAACCCACTTGGGTGCGCCTGGCAGGCAAGGCGTGCCCTGGTGTCTTGTGCCCACCAGGGTTACCTTCTTGGTTGTTTCTTATTTTCCTAATTTTTAATATTCCAAAACTGACAGAAAATATTTTTGCGGATTTTTTGGAGTCCGTTTACTTACCATATCACGTATCTCCTCTTCTTCACGATTCTGGAGTACTCCGGAAGATTTCCTTTATGTGTTCTTCCAGTGTCATAGTTCGGATAATATTGCTTTCATCATTAATGGGCATACCTGAGATATAATGTTTAATTCTTCACCCGTTGACAACCTTCGGGTTAGTACTTTAGGCAATATTTATTTTGATGGCTCCAGATCGATAAACCTCCTCGATAACATAAGTCCTTCCCATTTGGAGAGAAGTTTGCCTGCAAAGAATCTAAAACGAGAGTTGCACAAAAGAACATATTCTCCAACTTTAAACTCACGCTTCTGGATTCTCTTGTCAAGCCATCTTCTAACTTTTTCTTTAAATAACTTGGCATTTGCATAGGCTTGGGTTCTCCATTCATCTAGTGAGCTGATATCAAATAACCTCTTTTCACCGGCAAGTTTGAAATCATAGTTGAGTTCTTTAATTGCCCAATATGTTTATGTTCTAACTCAAGAGGCAAAGACAAGCTTTTCCATAAACCATTTTATAAGGAGATATACCCATAGGATTTTATACGTTGTTCTATAAGCCCAAAGTGCATCATCTAATTTCTTAGACCAATTCTTTCGGGACCTAATGACAGTTTTTTGTAATATTAACTTTATTTCTCTATTGCTAAGTTCAACTTGACCACTAGACCAAGGATGATAGGGTGATGCAATTCTATGGTTGACATCATATTTAGCAAGCATTTTATGGAAAGCACCATGAATAAAATGTGAACCACCATTAGTCATTAAATATCTAGGGACTCCAAACCTTGGGAAAATGACTTCCTTAAGCATTTTAATAGAGGTGTTGTGATCACCACTACTGGTTGGAATAGCTTCTACCCACATAGTAACATAATCTATAGCAACCAAAAGATGTGTTTAACCATTAGAGGAACGAAAAGGTCCCATGTAATCAAAACCCCAAACATCAAATGGTTCAATTGCAAAACAATAATTCATAGGCATTTCCTGACGCTTACCAATATTACCAATTCTTTGACATTCATCACAAGATGAAACAAACTTACGGGCATCCTTGAAGAGATTAGGCCAATAAAACCAGATTGCAATACCTTATGAGCAGATCTATCTCCCGCATGATGCCCTCCATAAGCTTCGGAGTGACATTTTCGTAGTATTTGTCCATGTTCATGCTCAGGTACACAACGTCTAATAATACCATCTACTCCTTCTTTATAAAGATGTGGATCATCCCAAAAGTAATGTCTTAAATCATAGAATTGTTTTTCTTTTGTTGGTATGTGAAACTAGGTGGTATATATATAATTAGCATAGTCAGCATACCAAGGAGTGTATGAGAAACATTTATTGCAGCTAATTGTTCATTAGGAAAACTATCATTAATAGGTTGTGGGTCATCAAGAATATTTTCTAGCCTAGACAAGTTATCAGCCACGGGGTTCTTAGCTCCCTTTCTATCAGTGATATGTAGGTCAAATTCTTGTAGCAACAGAACCCACCTAATGAGTCTAGCTTTAGCATCTTTATTTTCCATAAGAAATTTTATAGCAGCATGATCGGTGTGAACAGTAACTTTAGAATCAACAATGTAAGATCTAAATTTATCAGTAGTAGCATAATTGCGTTGGGCACTATCTAGAGTTTTACTCACATAACGAATAATATTTAGTTTCTTATCAACTCTTTGTCCTAGAACAGCACCAACGGTATAATAACTAGCATCACACATAATTTGAAAAGGTAGGTTCCAATTAGGTGGTTGAACAATAGGTGCATAAATTAAGGCTTTCTTAAGTGTTTCAAAGGCCTCTACACAGTCATCATCAAAAACAAATGGAACATCCTTTTGTAAAAGATTTGTAGGAGGCCTAGAAATTTTAGAGAAGTCTTCAATCAATCTCCTATGAAAACCAGCATGACCGATGAAACTATGAATACCTTTCATATCCTTAGGACATGGCATTTTCTCAATTACATCAACTTTAGCTTTATCCACCTCAATACCTCATTCATAAATTTTATGTCCCAAGACAATACCTTCATTAACCGTAAATTGGCACTTCTCCCAATTCAAGACAAGATTGGTTTGCTCGCATCTCTGCAAAACTCGATCAAGGTTGATTAAACAATCATCAAAAGAAGTTCCATAGACGGAAAAATCATCTATGAAACCTCAACAATCTTTTCACAAAAATCAGAGAATATAGCAGGTATACATCTTCGAAAGGTAGCAGGTGCATTGTATAAACCAAAAGGCATTCGTCTATAAGCATAAGTTCCAAAAGGACAAGTAAAGGTAGTTTTCTCTTGATCATGTTGTGAGACGGGTATTTGAGAAAAAACAAAATATCCATCAAGGAAACAAAAATGTGTTTGCTTTGACAATCTTTCTAGCATTTGAACAATAAAAGACAGAGGGTAATGATCTTTTCTAGTAGCTTTATTTAATTTTCTAAAATCGATTACCATTCTATAACCAGTGACAATTCTTTGTGGAATATGTTCATTCTTATCATTAGGAACAATGGTAATACCTCCCTTTTTTGGGACACAATGAATGGGACTTACCCATCTACTATCAGCTATAGGATAGATTATACTTGCTTCCATAAGCTTTAGTATTTTTGTTCATACCACTTCTTTCATTTTAGGATTTAAACAACCTTGGTGATCAACAATGGGTTTAGCATCAGGTTCCATATTAATTTTGTGCTCACAGAGAGTGGGACTAATGCCATTTAAATCATCAAGAGTATATCCAATGGCAGCTCGGTGCTTCTTCAGAACCTTCAATAATCTTTCTCCTTCATGTTCTGAAAGGTTAGCACTAATAATAATAGGATATATCTTTTTCTCATGAAGACAAGCATATTTCAAAGTGTCTGGCAATTGTTTTAATTCAAACACAGGATCACCTTTAGGTGGAGGAGGACCTCCTAGAGTTTAATAGGCAAATTGTGTTTAAGCAGAGGTTGTTGTTCGAAGAAAATTTTATCTATTTCATTTCTTTCATGCAAATGCATATCATTTTCATGGTCTAGCAAATATTGTTCTAGTGGATCGGTAGGAGGCACGACAATAGAAGCAAGACCAATTATTTCATCCTTACTATGCAACTTGGAAAAATTAAACTCATGAGACTCATCACCAAAACTTACACCAACGGTTTGTTTCTTACAGTCTATTTTAGCATTAACGATGTTTAAGAAAGGTCTACAAAGATAATGGGAAAAAAGTCATCTTGTGGGGAACCAAGAAAAAGAAAATTAGTAGGATATTTTATTTTGCCACACAAGACTACAACATCTCTAACAATCCCTGGTGGTGTGATGGTGTCTCTATTAGCAAGTTTAATGGTAACATCAATGCCTTCTATTTCAGCGGGTGCTATATAATTCATAATTTCTTGATATAAGGTAAAAGGAATAGCACTCACTCTAGCACCTAAGTCACATAAATTATGATAATAGTGATCTCCTATTTTGACCGGGACAACATGCGTGCCAACAACGGGTCTATGTTTATCTTTTTCATCGGGTTTGGCAATTCTAGCAGCTTTATCACAGAAGTAAATAGCATGCCCATCTATATTCTCTACCAGGAGATCTTTAACCATAGCAACACTAGGTTCTACCTTGATTTGTTCAGCAGATTTGGGTGTTTTAATATAGCTTTTATTAACCACAGTTGAAACTCTAGCATGTTCCTTAATCCTAACTTGGAAAGGTGGTTTTTCAATATAAGCAGTCGAAACAACTGGATCAACATTACAGATAATAGTTTCATCTTTAGCTATTACTGATTCTTTAATTTCTTCTTTAATAGGTGGGTGATATTTAAA
>NW_025225429.1:30048-33701 GCF_018294505.1 Triticum aestivum
TTAGGTAGATCAACATGAGTAGCAAATGATTCACAAAAGGAGGCTACTATCTCAGAGTCAAGTCCATATGTAGTGCTAAACTTTTGAAAACACTACTAGGAAAAGGCTAATTAGTGGCGCACCTGTTTTGGCCATTAATGGCGCACTACAGGTGCGCCACTATTACCATGCCACTACTAACAAATACTAATGGCGCACCTCTGGTGCGCCATTAGTATTGCAGGTAACAGTGGCGCACCTTGTAGTGCGCCATTACTATTGCTACATGTGCGCCACTAGTAAAAAAATTTGAAATTTTTTAGATTTTTTCTGAATTTTGAAGGCAGAAAAATAGTAGTGGCGCACCGTCTAACCCCCACCGTGCGCCATTGCTATTTTTGAATTTTGAATTTGGATCTGGATCACGAATTTTTTGCCCTTTTTTGCTCGTTTTTTTGCATGATATTTTTTCAAATTTTGTTCTCGTTTTTGGATCTTGTACGTTCTTTTGCCGGAGAGGAGAGACCGTGAGGAGGAGAGGAGGGAGGAGGAGGAGGTCACCGGAGAGGAGCTCGCCTACATCGCTAGAGAGGAGGAGGAGGTCGTCAGAGAGGAGTTCACCGGAGAGGAGGGAGGAAAAACCGTGAGGGGAGAGGAGGAGAGGAGGGAGGGGGAGCTCACCGGAGAGGAGGGAGGAGGAGATCACCGGAGAGGAGGGAGGAGGAGCTCACCGGAGAGGAGGGAGGAGAACCCGTGAGGGGAGGGGAGGAGACGAGAGGAGAGGAGAGGAGGGAGAAGGAGGTCACCAGAGAGGAGGAGGAGGAGGAGGTCGCCGGAGAGGAGGAGGGGAGTATGGTGGAGGAGAGGAGGGGAGATGGAGTGGAGGAGAGGAGGAGATGGAGTGGAGGAGAAAAATGAAGAGGTAAGGAGAGGACCCCGCCCAGCCATATATACGGCATAGTAATGGCGCACCATGGGCAGGTGCGCCATTACTATTTTTTTGATTTATTTTTAATTTTGAAGGCGGGAAAATAGTAATGGCGCACCTTAGGCAGGTGCGCCATTACTAACTTTTTTTTATTTTTTTGACATAGTTTGAATTTCGAAGGCGGGAAGATAGTAATGGCGCACCATGGGCAGGTGCGCCATTACTGAGTTTGAATTTTTTTTGAATTTTTTTGCCTCTCCAGATCTTGAAAGCCCCGTAACTGGTTGAATTCGGATATAACTTTTCGAGTAGATGATTTTTCATATAAAAAACTTTTTCATCGGAGTTCGTATGCAAAAGTTATGCCCATTTTACAAATTCTTGAGAGATTTTGCAAAAAAGTCGAAAATTCATGTTAGTAAATTTTGCTAATAACTAGACCACATATCACATGGGAATCTTATTTTCTTTTATTTTTTTGACATTTCTATCATTTTCTTTTATTTTTTTTGAAACTGAAAAGGTGGTCCGGGGGGGGGGGGTGCATTTGCTGTAAATGTTTGTAGTGGCGCACTATCCACTGGTGCGCCATTACTAGTTTTGAAAAAAAGTAAAAAAAATTTGTTAGTAGTGGCGCACAGAGTGTGTGGTGCGCCATTACTAGTTAAAACTAGTAATGGCGCACTATGACCTGGTGCGCCATTAGTAGTTTTGGAAGAATAAAAAAATTGTTAGTAGTGGCGCACCGTGGGTGTGGTGCGCCATTAGTGATATGGACTCTAATGGCGTACCTACACATGGTGCGCCACTGCCATTAATATCCATATTAGCTATAGCCCTTTTCCTAGTAGTGAAAGTATCAGTGTTCATAAAAGATTTAACACAATCATACTTAAGCTTAATACCTGACTCCTTACCTTTGTCGAGTTCCCAATTTTCAGAGTTGCATTTAATTCTTTCTAAAAGATCCCACCTGAATTCAATAGTCTTCTTCATAAAGGAACCAGTACAAGAAGTATCAAGCATGGATTGATCATCATGAGAAAGCCGAGCATAAAAATTCTGAATAATAATTCCTCTTGAGAGCTCATGATTGAGGCGTGAATATAACATTGACTTAAGCCTCCCCCAATCTAGAGCGATACTTTCTCCTTCACGAGACCAAAAATTATATATAATTCCGATCACGATGAACTAGATGCATAGAATAAATATTCAGTCGATTCCAATTTCAAGATCCAATATCATCGCATAGCATATACCATGCCAATGCTTTTCCCTTCAAAGATACAGGGAAAACCTTCTTCTTAGCTTCATCTCCGGGTAAACCTGCAAGCTCAAATAATCCATAAATTTCATCCACATATATCAAGTGCATATCAGGATGTTCGGTTCCATCTCCTGCATAAGGATTAGCTAGCAGTTGTTCTATCATACCCGAAGGAATTTTATAACCAATATTTTTAGTAGGTGCAGTAGGTTGAGGGGTAACTAATTGTGGTTCCAGTCAAGGTGAATATACCCCGAACAAACCCCTCAAAGGAGTGTTCTCCATAGTAAAAAGTGACAATAAATTTCAGCAGGTAGTAATAATTTTTCCTTACCGATTACCACTTACCAAGAGCGCTTCACTCCCCGACAACAACGCCAAAAAAGAGCCTTGATGACCCACAAGTATAGGGGATCAATCGTAGTCCTTTCGATAAGTAAGAGTGTCGAACCCAACGAGGAGCAGAAGGAAAGGACAAGTGGTTTTCAGCAAGGTATTCTCTGCAAGCACTGAAATTATAAGTAACAGGTAGTTTTTAGCAAGATAATTTGTAACGAGCAAGTAATGGTAACAGTAACAAAAGTGCAGCAAGGTAGCCCAATCCTTTTGAGGCAAAGGACAAGCCAAAAGAGTCTCTTATGATAAGCAAAGTGTTCTTGAGGGTACAAGGGAATTTCATCTAGTCACTTTCATCATGTTGATTTGATTCGTGTTCGCTACTTTGATAATTTGATATGTGGGTGGACCGGTGCTTAGGTGTTGTTCTTACTTGAACAAACCTCCTACTTATCATTAACCCCCTCGCAAGCATCCGCAACTACGAGAAAAGTGTTAAGAATAAATCTAACCATAGCATTAAACATATGAAATAAAATTATTTTCGAAAACAAATACGACGATGCCATTTATACATGTTCAATCCATATACTTTTATCGATATTGGTGGTCAAAATTATGCATCAAAGACCGTGCAAAGTCAAGTCTACCTAATATTGTGGGAAGGAGGGACTACAACATGTCTGCCATGTGATGTGCTGGTGTGTGACGGCTTCTAACTGCAGTTTTCTTTGATATGAATGGTCAGGGTGATTCAGCGGACTGCTATTAATGACCGTGGACATGCATAATTGAAAGTTCTTAAATTTTTGGTGATTAAGATGAATTGCCAACAAGGTACAAGAACCTATTTGTGTTCTTTATCTCGCTATAATTTGTAGATGAAAGGCAGACAAAGTGCCCGACTTTAAATTAATAAAACCCTCCACAAAAAACAATATTTCTTTGTTTACTTGGGACACCAGGTTTACAAGATACCACAAAAAATGTGACTTCTCTCTCTAGGGCTACATCCAAGGGCAAAAAGAACTACACCACCCAACTATGCAAAAGGGAATGACACACACTCCCCATCAGGGCATAAATACACCCATAAGTCCCAAGAAGATCCCACATCAGTATCATATCCAACAAAAAAAA
>NW_025225429.1:34834-37237 GCF_018294505.1 Triticum aestivum
ATATAACCTAGGGGCGGCTATTAGCCGCCTTATAACATATAACATAATGGCTCCCTGTTTAGCAACCCTCAGAACACATGGTCTATAATATGTAACATAGGGGCGGCTATTAACCACCTCATGACAGTGACTCTCTGGTTGGTAACCCTCAGAACAAACGTTTTACAATATATGACATAGGGGCTGCTGTTAGCAGTCTTAGAATGTATAATATAGTGACGGCTAATTAGGGAAGCTGGGGCAAGGAGCAGACACACTGTTTTCTGCTAATTGGCCAACACATCATTGTTTGGAATGTATTCAAGATTTTCCATGTTCTACATTACGGTTGTAAACAGAAACTGAGCACTGATGGGTATTGGATGGGTGTTGTCCTGTTTGTGTGGCAAAAAAACTCTCTGGCTAATTCTTAATTATTCATGTACTTACAAACTTAAATCTAGTTTAGAGCTTGCTTTAAATGAGCGAATAGGCTAGCTAGCTGCTAGCCAATATGTTACTCAGTTAGGCCGCCCAGCTGAAAGAAAAGTGTAGATCTAAGTATAAATTAGGGTTGAATCTTTATTTTGCGGGGGAATTAGGGTTGAATCTAGCTTCCTGTCATATGGTTCTCACTATGTCTTGGTATGCAAACAATATTTGATCGGTTAAATGATGTCTCCGGTCAACAACTACTTCACCGGTATGTACTTTATATGTAACATATATTTGATGTTGTAAATTTGTGTCCAGGGTAGTTTTATTACTAGTGATTACAGTTCATTCGACAAAGAAATATCAACAGTCGACACCGATAGACATTTGATCAAGATCATCTCGTGTGCATGAATCTCGACGCCAGCAGGATGGTTACTTTTTCTATATGTAAGATATTTCAGGCAAAAGATCAACACTACCCTCAACAACAAATAGTTCGTGACAACAAAAAATGTTGGTTGTATGACGTTGTTCAGTATTCCCAAGGTACTAGTTTATACAATTGTTACAGTGGTTGGCGATTTTAGGGACCGTCCATCCACTTTGATCAAACGGTGGAGAAATAAGAGTAATGAGGAGTTACGAGACTAGTATTACATGAAACTACAAATAATGGTGAGACCATTACAAAATTATGGTGGCGCTAGTCATTTTCTGAACTGGTAGATCCGTCCAATGTTAGTCAAGGCTGATACATGTTCTGTGTGCACCCTCGCTGTCTAGCCCGACAGATCTGGGTGGCTCCTCTACTGTTCCCCTATCTGTTTGAAGAAGCAGGGCGGGGCCGCCTATGACCCCGGCGACAAAGGGGGTCGGCGAGGGTGGCCGCTGGGGCGAGGAGGCGGAGCCGATGACCCCGGCGGTTGCGGCGGCGGAGTGGTCCCGGGGGCTCGAGGACCGACATTTGATGCGGTCGTGGTACCTCACCGCCAAGAGCAAGATCGAGTGCACGGTTGTGGTAGCCATCCAGAGGAAGAGGAAGAGCACCCTGCTCCGGTTTGACGGACGTGGCATTACGGAGGAGGCAGCGAGAAAGGTCATAGGTGGCCCCGTGAAGGTTGAGGAGGCCGCCGCCTCATCATGCAGCGTGCGATGGTGGACCGGTGGGTGTCCAAGAGGCAGGTGACCGCCGAGGCATCCCTGGTTCTCATACAGCGCCGGTTCGGCGGCTGCTTTGGCAAGCTTAGGCCGTCCCAGCGGCAGGTGGATGAGGTCAACAGAAGGAGCCAGAGTGCATAGGTATATTTCCCCCTTCTCTGTGATTTTGATTATAGTGATTAGAGTCAGTAGATATATTTCCACCTTCTTAGTACTTTTGATTACAGTGATTAGAGTCAGTAGGTAGTGATTAGAGTCAGCAGGTAATGCTGAACATGGTAAATTTCATTAGAATATGACTTGCAAGTTGATGGTTTCAGAACCTTTGTGTTCTGAAAAACAGTTGTAGTAGGAGATTCAGACACTATTCTTCTGATTATGTACTGGACTATGGCCATTTTCCCTTAAAATTAGACAGTAATCTATATATTTAGGCAGTGTATGGCGCCAGATGCGGGGGTTTGACCAGCGAAGTAAACTGTGGGGGAGTTACACGAAATTACATTTCGTAACTCTTCAGACACTATTCTTCTGATTATGTACTGGACTATGGCCATTTTCCCTTAAAATTAGCTAGTAATCTGTATATTTAGGCAGTGTATGGCGCCAGATGCGGGGGTTTGACCAGCGAAGTAAACTGTGGGGGAGTTACACGAAATTACATTTCGTAACTCTCCAGTCACCTAAAAGAGCTAGTTTATTTTGTTTGGCCTCTGTTCTCGAAACATGCTTTCGCCCCACTTTATATATAAAGCAACAACCACACAAAGTACACAGCCGAACGATACAAGATGGTGAGGTGACCCTCTTACAAAGCCGGTCCCGGTA
>NW_025225429.1:37247-39084 GCF_018294505.1 Triticum aestivum
CACTATTCTTCTGATTATGTACTGGACTATGGCCATTTTCCCTTAAAATTAGCTAGTAATCTGTATATTTAGGCAGTGTATGGCGCCAGATGCGGGGGTTTGACCAGCGAAGTAAACTGTGGGGAAGTTACACGAAATTACATTTCGTAACTCTCCAGACACTATTCTTCTGATTATGTACTGGACTATGGCCATTTTCCCTTAAAATTAGCTAGTAATCTGTATATTTAGGCAGTGTATGGCGCCAGATGCGGGGGTTTGACCAGCGAAGTAAACTGTGGGGGAGTTACACGAAATTACATTTCGTAACTCTTCAGACACTATTCTTCTGATTATGTACTGGACTATGGCCATTTTCCCTTAAAATTAGCTAGTAATCTGTATATTTAGGCAGTGTATGGCGCCAGATGCGGGGGTTTGACCAGCGAAGTAAACTGTGGGGAGTTACACGAAATTACATTTCGTAACTCTCCAGTCACCTAAAAGAGCTAGTTTATTTTGTTTGGCCTCTGTTCTCGAAACATGCTTTCGCCCCACTTTATATATAAAGCAACAACCACACAAAGTACACAGCCGAACGATACAAGATGGTGAGGTGACCCTCTTACAAAGCCGGTCCCGGTATAAACGGGAAACACCGCTAGAGAGTACGAAACCGAAAGATATCACAGGAAGACCTGAGAACACCGCCACACAACACCCTAGAACACGTAAGCTCCATGCCTGGGTTCCGGGTGAAAACCATTGTCTGTTTGGCATCTGTTAAACACCTTAATTGGTGAATTAGGAAAATCTTTTTTCTCCATTTAAAAAAATCGACGCAAATAATCTTACTGAATATACAGTACTCCATGGTTAGGCAGTTCTTAGATTCACGTAAAAGTCAATAAAATAAAATAAACAACTAAAGGATATTACTGGGAGCGTTGATCTGTTCTAATTTCTACCTGGTTTGGAAGCGGTTGGTATACTAATCAACAGTCTAGGCTGCTTCCAGCCCTGAGCCGCTGTACTATACGTTCCTTCTTCTATATAAAGCAAGTCATGAGTAGAAGTCGATTCACTCGGTCCTTGTTGTGCAAATGGCAACCAGCTGCTGCGACTACGTTCCTTCTCTGCCACTGGACGACATGCACAAGCCACGGCCTTATCGTGCCAGCCCATGGGGTGACTACTTCCTGACCTTCAAGCCATGCACCCCATCGCAGGTACGGGTTTCTACCGTATTCATTCCATAATACTATATATAAGCAATTACTCCCTCCGCCACCTGAAAAAAACTTTAGTGTGAAGCTATCAACAATTAATTTAAGAGGGCGCTTTGGCTCCCCGGCTCACAAGCACATAAGTGAAAAGTAAATTCATAATAAATAGTAATCAGTTTTTAAATAATATTTCTTTTGCAAACAAACATGCGCTCTAAGAAGGCTATTATAGAAGCATTTCAGAGCATCAATTTTGTTTTACTTTTCAGAGCACCACGAATCTCATGTCATCATGAAATTTTGCACGCTGCTAGTCAATAAACATGTTTTCTTCCTTTTCTTAGAATTTTTGAAATTATTTGTTGTTTTGTGTCATATCAATCTTTTTGTTCTTGTTTATCATGTCAATGTCATGGGTTTGGCATTCCTTATGCATTATTATGAGACTTTGTCCTACATCTTACAGTGGGGTACAATTACATACGGAGGAAACTTAATTTTCTGTCAATGTTCTGTCACCACTCTTTTCTTTTATTATTTCTCATGGACTTCCATAGGAACTAAAATAAATCATATGAGAAAAAATAATTCTAAATCATTTTTCCACATAGATTTTATGGTCACATAACTGA
>NW_025225429.1:40268-40992 GCF_018294505.1 Triticum aestivum
TACATGAGGCCGTTCTACAAGGGCACCGTTTCCACCATAAACTGCATTGAAGAGGACTTGAAACTTCAGAAAAATAAGCATGCTGAGTTGGTTAAAGAACTGGTATGTATTTATCGTCTTAACTTCATTTAATACAAAACAGTTTTGAGATATAGAAGTAATATAGGTATTCCACAGTTAATTGTTTAGCTATTTATGTGAAAAGCAATATTACTAATTTAAAATCTAGTATGTTGCCAGGAAATATAGAAGTATGAGTCAATGTTCTTTGATTCCATGTTCAAATCAAAAATATTTTCAGGATTTATTTTCTAGGTAACTAATGGCAATTATACAGGATACTTTGCACTTCACATTTTTGTGTGCATATTTATGTAGATTATCGACACTGCAAATGGCTATAATGCTGAAGTAAAATGGCGTGATCAACAATACGTCCCATCTAACCTTGAAGAGCACCTACAAATATCTGTTCGTAGCAGCGGATGTATGCACATATCAAACCTTGCATTCCTATTAATGGGAGATGTCACGCCCAGTGAGACTGTACAATGGACTTGGACATACCCAAGAATCATCAGAGCCGTATGCATAATCGGCCGTGTTATGAACGACATTACATCCCATGAGGTAATAAGATTATCATATAGATGTAATATATATCTTTGCACTGTGAAAATATATTATGTTTCCATGGGGAAAAAACATATGTAATAATTTTGTT
>NW_025225429.1:42164-58517 GCF_018294505.1 Triticum aestivum
AGTTTAATCATGGACAGACTATGTTTTTGTTATCAGATTTTCTAGCTTTTTTCCCCCGCAAAAATTAATCCCATAAAAATCTGAAAAATCTTATAATAAAAATATAATCTTATTTTATTCTAGTTGGTTTGCATCAACATTTGTCATGTATGATCCGTTTATTGTTTAGAAAAATATTTGGCCCATGTCGAGAAGCATCTTCATGGAGGAAGAGTTAGTGGAGCGGGAGCTCCTATAGGCCGCTAACTGCGGCAAACAGGCGGCCTCACGCACAGGACTTTCTCCGACTGGGCCGGCCCATCTATCACGGGGGAACTCGCAAAAAAGAAACGCGACTGCCATGATCGAGCTCGCGACCTCACAATTACGATCACGTGCTGCTAGCCAAAGCCTTATGGACGACGTTGACAATTGACAGAGTGAACCCTTTTTCACTATAACGTGATATTTGATCTAGCGTCCTATTTACTGATGCACGCAGATTTTTCAATTGTTTAAAAAGATTTTAGAAAACATGAACGAAATTTTGGAAAATGTGAAGAAAATTTAGAATTTCGAAATATTTTTGAAAATATCTGAACATTATTTGTAGTAGAAGAACATATTTCTTAACTCGAACTTTTTTTCCAAACATGGGGACATTTCTTTAAAATACAAAAACAATTGAAACTATTAACATTTTTTGAAATTCCTACAAAAATTATGAACATTTTTTTATAAATTTGAGGATTTTTTTTAGAAAGAGTGCATTTTCTAAAACACAAAACATTTCCTGAAATTGTGAACAAATTTTGAGAATGGGAACATATTTGTGAAACAGATTATTTTTTTAAAATTGTAATCAAATTTTGAAAAGGAGAACATTTTCTGACAATCATGAACAATTGTTTCAAATGGGAATATTTTTCCAAATTACAAAACAAAATTTTTAAACGTGAACATATTTTGAAATTATTCAACAAAAATTGCAAACACGGTTTTTTTAACTTGTGAATAATTTTGTTAAATGGAACATATATTGAAACTCCTGGAAAAATGAAAATATGAACAATTTTTGGAAATTGTGGACATTTTTTTAATATGTGTCAAAATTTGAAAATAAACATCCCAAATATTTTTTATGAAAAAAGGATATTTTCTGAAATGCACAAGCAATTTTTTGAAAAATGCGAACATTTTCATAATTTATGAAAAAAACTAAAACACGAACATTTTTTTACTTTTGAAATTTTTTTGAAACACGAACAAATTTTGAACTTTCCAAACAATTTTCAAAAGAAACAAAAAACGGAAAAAGGAAACAGAAAAAAAGAGAAGAAAGAAGAAGAAGGAACAGAAAGACAGAAAAAGGAAATGAAACTGAAAAACAAAAAAGAAGCCAAATTCTTGATGTTGACCATGATGCCATCAATCACAACCAGTCACGCCACTTGGTGGGCCGCCCATGTCTTCACCTGGTCCAGCTTGGTTAGCCACCCCTGGGTCATGGCCCCATCAGTATCCCCCGAGCGTGGCAGAGGTCGCAGGCATCTTAGCTTCAAGACCTTCGTTGGCCTCCCTTTCCGATGAACATGGCCTCCCTCGTCTTCTATAACCCCTCGACCGTAGCACGGGCCCGTTTATCTTTCTATATTGCCGCTACCTCCCTTTCAAGGTGAGATCGCCCTCGGGCCGGCTTGGGCCTAATTTCCCTATCGGGCGGCCATAGGCCAACGTGAACCGGCCCACCACTGACGCTTCGGGTGCCATTGCCGTCATGGGTAAGATTCATGCGCCCCTTCCGTTAAATACGGTAGTGAAAGTATTTCAGATTTGTTTCTCAACGCCCCTAGTCATTCCACAAGTCGATAAAATCGACATTATTAACAGCCAAAGCCTTCTGCAAGTCTTTTTTTTCTAGATGTAATTACCAACAAAACCTGTGATCACTATTTTTTTGGTTCTCTGTGCAGGTGTTTGTTCAATCGTATAGGCTTCTTCATATCTTGCATTTAAATTGGGGTTATTGCCATTTGTCAAGACGTGGCAGTCTACTTCCCTATTTTGGGTGTCACAATCAAAATAGCAGTAGGACATCAGTATGGAATAAATTAGACTTCAGGTCAAGCTACTGATATTAAGATTGTCCCATCTCAGATGGATTTTGGTGCACCTTCATACTGTGCATGCTATACGATGGTTAGTGTTGTTCTCATTCAGTTCAGTGACTTGTAAACATTTCAGAATCAGCTGCCAAGGAGGGTGATGGATCAACTTAAACCAGGCCGCGGAATATCTGAAGCCACGCTAAGGAAGAAGCAGAAACACTGCCTAGGCTAGAAGCAGCGTCGCCTGAAGCTATCTGAAGCATTGAGATGTTACTTGGAAGTTGCCGCGATGAGTACATCATTCACGTTCATACTGTTCGCCTTCAGTATTAGCGTGGCACAAAATATTTTGAACCCTTGCTGGCAGAACCATGCCAATTACTTACACAACTCCCTCCTTGTCAGGAATCAGACTGCATCATGTTCTGAAGAAATCGACACCCAGCGGTCGGTTGGCACCAAACCGGCCGGGCTCATCGTTTGACCGTCCTGTCTTCATCTAACGGCAACTTACCGCTCCTCACAAAGTTACGACACAAGGCCACCCTTGATCGCGCATCCAATGAGCTCTGAAGAGTGGAGCTGTCGCCATTTGAGTTTACCTTTTACTGTTTCCTCCTTGCTCACCTGCTTTACTTCGCTGTTGTTAAAGTTAAGATTACCTTTCACTTGTTGTAATGGGTATAAAACCCACCCGGGATCTACCTGAGAGCCCTGGAGTACATCCTGCTGCTGCTTTGGCCACTCCTTGTCATGTGAGGTGAGGTAACAAGGCCCGGTGAAGTAAAAACTCTGTAACAAGTACACCAGCAGACTTGAATCAACTCAGCTGAGCGGCGCCTGCTTGCTGGAGCACGCCGTTGAATGTACTCCCCTAAAGGGGCAGGGATGATTGCATGACATGTGACTGGTTGTTGTATATCGTCTCTGCAGAATTTTAGTGTGCTTTTTGATCATACTACATGTCTCCCATCGTTGTTGCCGGTGTGCTTCTCTGCTGCTCATTCGTTTATGTTGGTGTGTTTCTTGTTAGTTGTTACGGTGACAGTGTGTGTGCACCATGTGTGTAAGAATGGATCTGGGGCCTGTTTTCTTTGTTTTTCCCTAGCGTTGTTGCTGGATCACAAAAACAGATCTTAATTACCCCGCAAAAAAACCAGAGCTTAATTAGTTTCAGCAATGCAAAGGATGGCTGCAGATTCTCTTTCTTCTTTGCGTCCTGATGATGAAGTCTGAGTTGCATTACCTGATGCCTACAATGTCGATGCCGCGGGCTTTCAGAGCTGCGAGCGCAGGTTCCGAGATGCGCAAGCGGCCACCATGGCGGGGTGGTGTTGTGTGGTGTGTGCCATTGCCAAGGAACACACAGACAGAAGAAGCTCTGTCAGTCTGCACAAGGGCTTGTGTCCTTGGGTCTGAATTTGGCTGTTCGGTTCTCTCAAGACCCATTTTATCGACCGTCCTTGAGAGCGATTCGGCGACTGTGCGTGATCAACAACATTCACTCCACTACTCCCAACTTCTCGTGATGAACAACTTCTAGAGGTCAACAAGCATTGCCTAGTTTGTCTATTCAGGTGATGAACAAGACGGAGTGAAATAGCAACCCATCTCAGTGGTGTGGATGATACCAATTTGTTTGACATGGCAGCCACCTGTGTGCAACTCGACTGTAATGAACATTGCATGTGTTCTTTTAGGGGGGAAAAATGAACATACCATGTTGATTGATTTCCCCTAAAAAATGTAAGTATTCAAATTTCTTTCTTTGCGGTGGCGTTATAAATTCAAACCCACATCTCACAACCCACCACATGCACGCACCAAAATAAAAAAAGGAGACATCCAACTCGCGCGTAGTTGGCCGGCCCAATTAGTGATCCTGCATTTCTTCAGACGGAATTTGGCCTGTTTTTTTCTATTTACTTTCTGGGAAATGGTGTATTTAATATAAAGTACTTAAATTATATTTCTGAAGCTTAAGAAATATTAAAAATCGTTGAGCTAAAATATGTTCATTGATTTTTTTTAAATCAAAAATTTTAAAAATGTCCTAGAATTTCAAAATTATCACTAAAATGTAAATAATGTTCTTGAAATTGAAAATATTCGAAAAATCATTTTAAATCAATTTTAAAATAATACTTGTGAAATATTAAAAACAAATGTTCCACTTGTCAGCGTCTGTCCTCGAAATCATAAGGCATGTGTTACAGGGAGTCTTGTATTTGTGCAAGTCCTCGCTCTACCGGATTTGCTGTTTCTCGCTGAGAAACAGATACGTCTCATTTCCCGTAAAAAAAATGTCTCACTCACGCGCTGAACCATTGGATGTAACGCGTCGTGATTTGTTCAATTCGTGCGTGTGGAACGTTTTTTTTTAGGTTTTTACTGGCTGTTTGGCACGCAGGCCATTTTCTCGCACGTTGGGCTATGTGTTATTTTTCTGTGCTTTCTGTCTACATGTCCTTGTTTACCCAGGGCAGTTGTGGGGCTGATCCAATCACTCGGCCACTGCTCAAAATAAAATTTACAATCACTCGGCCGTTGAATTCGGTGCGTCATGATTCAGATTTTTGTTCAGCTTTGTATTTCTCTTCTTCAATATAAAAAAAACCATTTCTATTTCCTACTTTCTGTAAGCAATTGCCAACTTATAAATTATAAGAGTTATTTATTTCCTTGTGTTTCTATTATTCTTACTTTTTTTGGTTTTCCTTTTAGTAATGACACCAAATGCCAACCCCCCCTCTAGTGGAGTGTTTTTTTGGGAGTTTTTTTAGTCAAAATTTCCATATGCCAAAGTTTTCAAGCCTGGAGACAAAGGCATTTTTGAAATTGTATCGCAACTGCAAGTTTTCAAATGGATCGCAACTGCAGTTTTTCAGTTGTGTCCCAATCAATGTTATAGCCGTTAGACCTAGGGTTTTCAAGATTTATGTGGCGGTATTGTTTTTCTCGCATGATGGGAGGCATGACTCATCTGTACAAGGGTAATCCATGTGCGTAAGTTTCTACATGGCTCTTTTTGTTTGTACACCGAGCTGGGATATGTGTGTTATTTTTATTATTGTTATTATTATTATTATTATTATTATTATTATTATTATTATTATTATTATTATTATTAAATCATCATTTCCATCAGTAGACATGCAACTGCAAGCATTGTAATCCGACTACAATTGTACAAGCACACATCGACTACAACTCGGTCGGGAGAGTGGTTGTCGGACCAGTTGCATGTCCATGTCCATATTTGGACACACAATTGCAAGCGTTGTAAAACATGCAACTTGCACGAGCCACATTGCGACTGCAACTGGGAATGGGTTGCATGTCCACTAATAGATATGGAAAAGCAAGCATTGTAACCCGACTGCAGCTGCAAGATATGTCCTACAAACATATCCCTACCTGTAATAGAAATAACAGAGACAATCAATAATGATTGTAACTAACATATGAATTAAAATGATGATGCAACACACAAGAATCATATATACTTTACACATTATAAATATGAGCAAACACATCAAGCTGGCAGTGGCAGGTGAGGCTTAGCTTTCATTTCTCATGGATGTATATTGTTGTTTGATGGAAACAAGTAGCACAACTTGTGAGAATTAGTGATTGCATGACACAACATCTCTATTGCACATAGCAAGTAAAAGATTGAAATGTACCAACTTCTCACTGAACCCAAGGTGATTTGTAACAAACAACTAGGTTCAAATAGTGTCTTTTGACCAAAAATATTAGTGTCTTTTAACAAAAATATATTAAATGGAGCACAATTAGCATAAAGCTAAAGTCCATTTGATTGGGAGATTTAATTTAATACCAAATAATGTCCAGTACCACAAAAATGGTCATAGTTTACCTCCTAAGTGTTCATCTATCGCTCCAACAACTTAGTCCCCAACCATATCAACGGCAAGCACATCTGAATATGCAGCAAAGTTTGCCATAGACAATAAGAGAGAGAGCACACCTACTCGCATAAACCTAGGAAACACAGAAAAAACAACATGACGTAACTAAGTGCTATTGCTACACACTTGAGTTGTTTCTAGGCAACAAGATCAAGAAACTGACTATGATGATTGACAAGATAAAAACAGATTGGCTCTAGCAAATAATGACCCAGAAATAATTACTCTATTAGATTTGGGTACGACTTCTTGAAATATGTCTCACAAATATAAAAATCACATCCGAAACTTATGTATTCCAGATTTTCCTATTTGTGTGTTAATGACCTTACACTAGGAAACATTTTTCAAGATATGTTTTAGAGCAAACGCTTTAAAGATCTCTATCAGGATATTTTAAGATATTAAAATATACTAAAATAAGAACACAATAATATACATACACTATATTTGCAAATGGTAATACACATTCTATAATTTATTGAAGTGTCACCAATTAACAATGTCGAGGCTTCAGATATTGTCTTGCCCTTTTGTTCTCACATTTAGAAGGTTATCTTTAAAAAGATCTTATTAAGTGCCAATGTCCCAAAGTTAAAATAGAAAAAAAATGTTTTCTGTACAAATTAAATGTAGTTTAAAGTTAGTATGATGAATTTGTATTTTTTTTATGATGGAAGCTACAATAATATAACAAATAACATCATAGTTATTATTTAACAATATTTGAAATGATTAATCATTGATGATTAATTTATAGAAAAATCAAACTGGTATAAAAGTTTAGTATAACCATTATTTACTTTAACCCCATTCCCCTCCAATGTGTTATGTAAAGTTTAGTCGACTGCACTTGCGGTGCAAACCCACCTCAAGGGAAAAGACCGGCATCTGATGACGAACCAAACTACTCTGTATGCTCAATTAGGGCAATAGACGAGATTTTCAAACTTTGCAGACAAAGTGTGTGGAAAAGATTAAGGCTTGGTCCAATAACACGTACACTATCGTTCAAAAGATAGTTGAGATGTGGGACAAGTTTCATCCAAAATATTGATTGCAGTCAATTGCGAAGTAAAATCTTGGGCAACAATATATCGTAGACAATAATTTGAAGCAAATGATCGCACTCACACTCAACCTCCTCGAGTCCGGGCAGTGGAAGCACTCCAAAGGCCGGCTGGCCCTCGCAGCACTCGCGATCGTGTTGAGTGGCGCAATGCAGGTGATGTTGGGGAACGTTGCAGAAAACAAAAATTTTCCTACGGTTTCACCAAGATCCATCTATGAGTTCATCTAGCAACGAGTGATTAGATGCATCTACATACCTTGTAGATCGCGAGCGGAAGCGTTCAAAGAACGGGGATGATGTAGTCGAACACGACGTGATCCAAATCACCGGAGATCCTAGCACCGAACGGACGGCACCTCCGCGTTCAACACACGTACGGAACAACCACGTCTCCTCCTTCTTGATCCAGCAAGGGGGGAGGAGAGGTTGAGGGAGATGGCACCAGCAGCAGCACGATGGCGTGGTGTTGATGGAGCTGCAGTACTCCGGCAGGGCTACGCCAAGCACTATGGAGGAGGAGGAGGTGTTGGAGAGGGAGAAGGAGGCAACCAAAGGCCTAGGTATGAAGTCCCTCCTTTCCCCCACTATATATAGGAGGGCCAAGGGGGGTGGCCGGCCCTAGGAGATCCAATCTCCTAGGGGGGCAGCGGCCAAGGGGGGTTTCCCTCCCCCCCAAGGCACCTAGGAGGTGCCTTCCCCTCCTAGGACTCTTCCCCCCTTAAACCCTAGGCGCATGGGCCTATGTGGGGCTGGTGCCCTTGGCCCATGTAGGCCAAGGCGCACCCCCTACAGCCCATGTGGCCCCCCGGGACAGGTGGACCCACCCGGTGGACCCCCGGGACCCTTCCGGTGGTCCCGGTACAATACCGATAACCCCGAAACTTGTCCAGATGGCCGAAACAGGACTTCCCATATATAAATCTTTACCTCCGGACCATTCCGGAACTCCTCGTGACGTCCGGGATCTCATCCAGGACTCCGAACAACATTCGGGTTACTGCATATACATATCCCTACAACCCTAGCGTCACTAAACCTTAAGTGTGTAGACCCTACGGGTTTGGGAGACATGTAGACATGACCGAGATCGCTCTCCGGTCAATAACCAACAGCGGGATCTGGATACCCATGTTGGCTCCCACATGCTCCACGATGATCTCATCGGATGAACCACGATGTCGAGGATTTAATCAACCCCGTATGCAATTCCCTTTGTCAATCGATATGTTACTTGCCCGAGATCCGATCATCGGTATCCCAATACCTCGTTCAATCTCGTTACCGGCAAGTCACTTTACTTGTACCATAATGCATGATCCCGTGACCAGACACTTGGTCACTTTGAGCTCATTATGATGATGCATTACCGAGTGGGCCCAGTGATATCTCTCCGTCATACGGAGTGACAAATCCCAGTCTCGATTCGTGTCAACCCAAAAGACACTTTCGGAGATACCTGTAATGCACCTTTATAGTCACCCAGTTACGTTTTGACGTTTGATACACCGAAAGCACTCCTACGGTATCCGGGAGTTACACGATCTCATGGTCAAAGGAAAAGATACTTGACATTAGAAAAGCTCTAGCAAACGAACTACACGATCTCACGCTATGCTTAGGATTGGGTCTTGTCCATCACATCATTATCCTAATGATGTGATCCCGTTATCAATGACATCCAATGTCCATAGCCAGGAAACCATGACTATCTATTGATCAACGAGCTAGTCAACTAGAGGCTTACTAGGGACATGTTGGTGTCTTTTATTCACACATGTATTACGATTTCCGGATAATACAATTATAGCATGAATAAAGACAATTATCATGAACAAAGAAATATAATAATAATGCTTTTATTATTGCATCTAGGGCATATCTCCAACAGTCTCCCACTTGCACTAGAGTCAATAATCTAGTTACATTGTGATGAATCGAACACCCATGGAATTCTGGTGTTGATCATGGTTTGCTCTAGGGAGAGGTTTAGTCAACGGATCCGCTACATTCAGGTCCGTATGTACTTTACAGATCTCTATGTCTCTATCTTGAACATTTTCACGAATGGAGTTGAAGCGACGCTTGATGTGCCTTGTCTTCTTGTGAAACCTGGGCTCCTTGGCAAGTGCAATAGCTCCAGTGTTGTCACAGAAGAGCTTGATTGGCCCCGACGCATTGGGTATGACTCCTAGGTCGGTGATGAACTCCTTCATCCAAATTGCTTCATGTGCTGCCTCCGAGGCTGCCATGTACTCCGCTTCACATGTAGATCCCGCCACGACGCTCTGCTTGCAACTGCACCAGCTTACTGCCCCACCATTCAAAATATACACGTATCCGGTTTGTGACTTAGAGTCATCCAGATCTGTGTCGAAGCTAGCATCGACGTAACCCTTTACGACGAGCTCTTCGTCACCTCCATAAACGAGAAACATTTCCTTAGTCCTTTTCAGGTACTTCAGGATATTCTTGACCGCTGTCCAGTGTTCCTTGCCGGGATTACTTTGGTACCTTCCTACCAAACTTACGGCAAGGTTTACATCAGGTCTGGTACACAACATGGCATACATAATAGAACCTATGGCTGAGTCATAGGGGATGACACTCATATCTTCTATATCTTCTGCCGTGGTAGGACATTGAGCTGAGCTCAATTTCACACCTTGCAAAACAGGCAAGAACCCTTTCTTGGACTGATCCATTTTGAACTTCTTCAAAATCTTATCAAGATATGTGCTTTGTGAAAGACCTATGAGGCGTCTCGATCTATCCCTATAGATCTTGATGCCTAATATATAAGCAGCTTCTCCAAGGTCCTTCATTGAAAAACTCTTATTCAAGTAGGCCTTAATGCTGTCCAAAAGTTCTATATCATTTCCCATCAAAAGTATGTCATCTACATATAGTATGAGAAATGCTATAGAGCTCCCATTCACTTTCTTGTAAACACAGGCTTCTCCATAAGTCTGTGTAAACCCAAACGCTTTGATCATCTTATCAAAACGAATGTTCCAACTCCGAGATGCTTGCACCAGCCCATAAATCGAGCGTTGGAGCCTGCACACCTTGTCAGCATTTTTAGGATCGACAAAACCTTCCGGCTGCATCATATACAATTCTTCCTTAAGGAAACCATTAAGGAATGCCGTTTTGACGTCCATTTGCCAAATTTCATAATCATAAAATGCGGCAATTGCTAACATGATTCGGACGGACTTCAGCTTCGCTACGGTGAGAAAGTCTCATCGTAGTCAACCCCTTGAACTTGTCGATAACCCTTAGCGACAAGCCGAGCTTTATAGATGGTCACATTACCATCCGCATCTGTCTTCTTCTTAAAGATCCATTTATTTTCTATGGCTCGCCGTTCTACGGGCAAGTCAGTCAAAGTCCATACTTCGTTTTCATACATGGATCCTATCTCGGATTTCATGGCTTCTAGCCATTTGTCGGAATCCGGGCCCGCCATCGCTTCTTCATAGTTCGAAGGTTCACTGTTGTCTAACAACATGATTTCCAAGACAGGGTTTCCGTACCACTCTGGTGTGGAACGTGTCCTTGTGGACCTTCGAATTTCAGTAGGAGCTTGATCAGAAGTATCTTGATCATTATCATTAACTTCCTCTCTAGCCGGTGTAGGCACCTCAGGAACATTTTCTTGAGTTGCGCCATTTTCCGGTTCAGGAGGTAATACTTCATCAAGCTCTACTTTCCTCCCACTTACTTCTTTCGAGAGAAACTCTTTCTCCAGAAAGAACCCATTCTTGGCAACAAAGATCTTGCCTTCGGATCTGAGGTAGAAGATATACCCAACAGTTTCTTTAGGGTATCATATGAAGACGCATTTTTCCGATTTGGGTTCGAGCTTTTCAGGTTGAAGTTTCCTGACATAAGCATCGCATCCCCAAACTTTTAGAAACGACAGCTTAGGTTTCTTCCCAAACCACAATTCATACGGTATCGTCTCAACGGATTTCGACGGTGCCCTATTTAAAGTGAATGCGGCAGTCTCTAAAGCATAGCCCCAAAAAGATAGTGGTAAATCGGCAAGAGACATCATAGATCGTACCATATCTAATAGAGTGCGGTTACGACGTTCGGACACACCATTACGCTGAGGTGTTCCAGGCGGCGTGAGTTGTGAAACTATTCCACATTTTCTTAAGTGTGTACCAAACTCGTGACTCAAGTATTCTCCTCCACGATCTGATCGTAGAAACTTGATTTTCCTGTCACGTTGATTCTCAACTTCACTCTGAAATTCCTTGAACTTAAGGTCTCAGACTTGTGTTTCATTAAGTAGACATACCCATATCTACTCAAGTCATCAGTGAGGGTGAGAACATAACGATAGCCACCGCGAGCCTCAACACTCATTGGACCGCACACATCAGTATGTATGATTTCCAATAAGTTGGTTGCTCGCTCCATTGTTCCTGAGAATGGAGTCTTGGTCATTTTACCCATGAGGCATGGTTCGCACGTGTCAAATGATTCGTAATCAAGAGACTCTAAAAGTCCATCAGCATGGAGCTTCTTCATGCGTTTGACACCTATGTGACCAAGGCGGCAGTGCCACAAGTATGTGGGACTATCACTATCAATCTTACATCTTTTGGTACTTACACTATGAATATGTGTAGCATTACGCTCGAGATTCATAAAAATAAACCATTCACCATCGGAGCATGACCATAAAACATATCTCTCATATAAATAGAACAACCATTATTCTCGGATTTAAATGAGTAGCCATCTTGAATTAAACGAGATCTTGATACAATGTTCATGCTCAAACTTGGCACAAAATAACAATTATTGAGGTTCAAAACTAATCCCGTAGGTAAATGTAGAGGTAGCATGCTGACGGCGATCACATCGACCTTGGAACCATTCCCGACGCGCATTGTCACCTTGTCCTTCGCCAGTCTCTATTTATTCCGCAGCTCCTGCTGTGTGTTACAAATATGAGCAACGGCACCGGTATCAAATACCCAGGAGTCACTACGATTACTGGTAAGGTACACATCAATTACATGTATATCAAATATACCTTTGGTTTTGCCGGCCTTCTTGTCCGCTAAGTATTTGGGGCAGTTCCGCTTCCAGTGACCACTTTCCTTGCAATAAAAGCACTCAGTCTCGGGCTTGGGTCCATTCTTTGGCTTCTTCCCGGCAGCTTGCTTGCTGGGCGCGGCAACTACCTTGCCGTCCTTCTTGAAGTTCTTTTTACCCTTGCCCTTCTTGAACTTAGTGGTTTTATTGACCATCAACACTTGATGTTCCTTCTTGACTTCTACCTCTGCTGATTTCAGCATAGCAAATACTTTAGGAATGGTCTTTTCCATCCCCTGCATATTGAAGTTCATCACAAAGCTCTTGTAGCTTGGTGGAAGCGACTGGAGGATTCTGTCAATGACCGCATCATCCGGGAGATTAACTCCCAGCTGAGTCAAGCGGTTATGTAACCCAGACATAGTGAGTATGTGCTCACTGACAGAACTATTTTCCTCCATCTTACAGCTGAAGAATTTGTCGGAGACTTCATATCTCTCGACCCGGGCATGAGCTTGGAAAACCATTTTCAGCTCTTCGAACATCTCATATGCTCCATGTCTCTCAAAACGCTTTTGGAGCCCCGGCTCTAAGCTGTAAAGCATGCCGCACTGAACGAGGGAGTAGTCATCGGAACGTGCCTGCCAAGCGTTCATAACGTCTTGTTCTGCAGGGAGGACAGGTGCGTCACCCAGCGGTGCTTGTAGGACATAATCTCTCTTGGCAGCTATGAGGATGATCCTTAGGTTCCGGACCCAGTCCGTATAGTTGCTGCCATCGTCTTTCAGCTTGGTTTTCTCTAGGAACGCATTGAAGTTGAGGACTACGTTGGCCATTTGATCTACAAGACATATTGTAAAATATTTAGACTAAGTTCATGATAATTAAGTTCATCTAATCAAATTATAATGAACTCCCACTCAGATTTGACATCCCTTTGGTCATCTAAGTGTTACACGATCCGAGTCGACTAGGCCGTGTCCGATCATCACGTGAGACGGACTAGTCATCGTCGGTGAACATTCTCATGTTGATCGTATCTTCCATACGACTCGTGTTCGACCTTTCGGTCTCCGTGTTCCGAGGCCATGTCTGTACATGCTAGGCTCGTCAAGTTAACCCTAAGTGTTTTCGCTGTGTAAAACTGTCTTACACCCGTTGTATGTGAACGTAAGGATCTATCACACCCGATCATCACGTGGTGCTTCGAAATGACGAACTTTAGCAACGGTGCACAGTTAGGGGAGAACACTTCTTGAAATTGTTGTAAGGGATCATCTTATTTACTACCGTCGTCCTAAGTAAACAAGATGCATAAAACATAATAAACATCACATGCAATTATATAAAGTAGTGACATGATATGGCCAATATCATATAGCTCCTTTGATCTTCATCTTCGGGGCTCCATGATCATCTTGTCACCGGCATGACACCATGATCTCCATCATCATGATCTCCATCATCGTGTCTTCATGAAGTTGTCACGCCAACGACTACTTCTACTTCTATGACTAACGCGTTTAGTAATAAAGTAAAGTAGTTTACATGGCGTTCTTCAATGACACGCAGGTCATACAAAAAATAAAGACAACTCCTATGGCTCCTGCCGGTTGTCATACTCATCGACATGCAAGTCGTGATTCCTATTACAATAGCATGAACATCTCATACATGACATATAGATCATTCATCATTCATCACAACTTTGGCCATATCATATCACAAAGCACTTGCTGCAAAAACAAGTTAGACGTTCTCTAATTGTTGTTGCAAGTTTTTACGTGGCTGAAGTAGGGTTCTAGCAAGAACGTTTTCTTACCTACGTGAAAGCCACAACGTGATTTGTCAACTTCTATTTACCCTTCATAAGGACCCTTTTCATCGAATCCGCTTCAACTAAAGTAGGAGAGACAGACAACCGTCAGCCACCTTATGCAACTAGTGCATGTTAGTCAGTGGAACCGGTCTCACGTAAGCGTACGTGTAAGGTTGGTCCAGGCCGCTTCATCCCACAATACCGCTGAAGCAAGATAAGACTAGTAGCGGCAAGAAAGTTGACAAATCTACGCCCACAACAAATTGTGTTCTACTCGTGCAAGAAGAACTACGCATAGACCTGGCTCATGATGCCACTGTTGGGGAACGTTGCAGAAAACAAAAATTTTCCTACGGTTTCACCAAGATCCATCTATGAGTTCATCTAGCAACGAGTGATTAGATGCATCTACATACCTTGTAGATCGCGAGCGGAAGCGTTCAAAGAACGGGGATGATGTAGTCGAACACGACGTGATCCAAATCACCGGAGATCCTAGCACCGAACGGACGGCACCTCCGCGTTCAACACACGTACGGAACAGCCACGTCTCCTCCTTCTTGATCCAGCAAGGGGGGAGGAGAGGTTGAGGGAGATGGCACCAGCAGCAGCACGACGGCGTGGTGTTGATGGAGCTGCAGTACTCCGGCAGGGCTACGCCAAGCACTATGGAGGAGGAGGTGTTGGAGAGGGAGAAGGAGGCAACCAAAGGCCTAGGTATGAAGTCCCTCCTTTCCCCCACTATATATAGGAGGGACAACGGGGGGTGGCCGGCCCTAGGAGATCCAATCTCCTAGGGGGGCGGCGGCCAAGGGGGGTTTCCCTCCCCCCCCAAGGCACCTAGGAGGTGCCTTCCCCTCCTAGGACTCTTCCCCCCTCAAACCCTAGGCGCATGGGCCTATGTGGGGCTGGTTCCCTTGGCCCATGTAGGCCAAGGCGCACCCCCTACAGCCCATGTGGCCCCCCGGGACCCTTCCGGTGGTCCCGGTACAATACCGATAACCCCGAAACTTGTCCCGATGGCCGAAACAGGACTTCCCATATATAAATCTTTACCTCCGGACCATTCCGGAACTCCTCGTGACGTCCGGGATCTCATCCGGGACTCCGAACAACATTCGGGTTACTGCATATACATATCCCTACAACCCTAGCATCACTGAACCTTAAGGGTGTAGACCCTACGGGTTCGGGAGACATGTAGACATGACCGAGATCGCTCTCCGGTCAATAACCAATAGCGGGATCTGGATACCCATGTTGGCTCCCACATGCTCCACGATGATCTCATCGGATGAACCACGATGTCGAGGATTTAATCAACCCCGTATGCAATTCCCTTTGTCAATCGATATGTTACTTGCCCGAGATCCGATCGTCGGTATCCCAATACCTCGTTCAATCTCGTTACCGGCAAGTCACTTTACTCGTACCGTAATGCATGATCCCGTGACCAGACACTTGGTCACTTTGAGCTCATTATGATGATGCATTACCAGGTGCGCCCAGTGATATCTCTCCGTCATACGGAGTGACAAATCCCAGTCTCGATCCGTGTCAACCCAACAGACACTTTCGGAGATACCTGTAATGCACCTTTATAGTCACCCAGTTACGTTGTGACGTTTGATACACCCAAAGCACTCCTACGGTATCCGGGAGTTACACGATCTCATGGTCAAAGGAAAAGATACTTGACATTAGAAAAGCTCTAGCAAACGAACTACACGATCTCACGCTATGCTTAGGATTGGGTCTTGTCCATCACATCATTATCCTAATGATGTGATCCCGTTATCAATGACATCCAATGTCCATAGCCAGGAAACCATGACTATCTATTGATCAATGAGCTAGTCAACTAGAGGCTTACTAGGGACATGTTGGTGTCTGTTATTCACACATGTATTACGATTTCCGGATAATACAATTATAGCATGAATAAAGACAATTATCATGAACAAAGAAATATAATAATAATGCTTTTTATTATTGCCTCTAGGGCATATTTCCAACAGGTGATACTAGGAGAGTTAATCAGGGGGCGCTAGGACGACACGGCTTAGGATTAGACTTTGGAGATCGGGATCGTCGCCCAAGTACCAGGCATTCACATGATCGTCGCATGCAGCACTACACTGTGCTTGGAGTACCTTCATGACGACGTGGATGGCCTGACCAGTGATGGAACTTCATGGGAGCCAAAGGGGGCCATTGCCCCCCCCCCCCCCGCCCGACTCTAGGAAAACTATCAAGTGTGGCTTAGTGAGTTTGTGTTCTGCTTAGTGAGCTACTAATATTCCGTCAGTAGTAATCTTCGAATATTAGAACAGAGCAGAAAAGGGGAGAGAGAGCGCGCAGAGCAAAGGAGGAGCATGGCCAAAG
>NW_025225430.1:0-9123 GCF_018294505.1 Triticum aestivum
TGACAAGACGACGGGGACAATGACGCGGGCAAACACGATCAGTAACTGCACCAACTTCAGCGAGGATTCCAAGGCATTATAACATGGTAACTAACTGGAGTCCATTTCTACTTACGAAGCCAAAGACATGCCTAGTTTAGCTAGATAGGAGTTGTAGTCGAATTCAAACATGTGATCGAAACCATGACTTGCATGGAATGTCTAGCCACACCCTATATAATGTATCTTTACTTCAATTTATTTTTCTCCTCGTCCTTTGTCATTGCTTCTGCTCATCAACAACTATGTAACATGATTTGCTCGTTGATCGACAATCGATCTAGAGTCAAGAAAATCAATCTAGATCAGTCAATCGTCGCCACAAGCCCTAACGGTGTCTCTCCCGGGCAAGTGAGGCGTCTGATTGAAAAAAACATCGGCTAGACTGTCTTGCATACCGCGCTTTCAGTCGGCCTCCTATGAACACTTGGGGTGCATCACCCCTAACATGCAGGGGTGAAATCGCTTGAGGTAGCCAATAGTCCTTTCTAGTTTATCTGCTTTATTAAAACTATATGCATGGGTGCGTTGTTGGTTTGTAGTCCATATCATGTTTGCATGTTTGTATCATGCAATGGACACTGAGCCTATGGCGGGGGTGGGGGCCCTCAACGGCTACGGCAAGGAGATCAAGGGGCGCAACAACACATTTACATGTGCATCAGCGTATTTGCAGGCACGACCATGATGGTCACGTGTGCCACTTACTGATAGGGCAAATGAGATTTTTGTCCCATGCTAGGGCAACGACCATCACACGAGGGAGCTCAAGGTGCCCGCGCCAGAGTTTGGTGGTGATGGTCAAGTATACTGATGATTCCCTACCAACTTCTAGCACTGGAGCGGTGGCTTCGGCGGTAACGGGGATATGAAGTCTAATTCGCATCGGTGTAGTGTGGCAGCGACCAGTTCCGTGCAGAGACATGGGCGTCCACCTGACGTCCATGGCGATGGTTTAAGGTGGGAAGACATCTCCTCAATCTGCTAGTGCCTTTCGGCCCTGGCGTGGAGTACTTGCAGAGGCTACTATTAAATGGTTCATCTTCAAGATGCTGACTGGAACATCGTTTCATGCCCGGAGTGAAAACTCATGTTTCAACCTATATTGCTTGGGCACAACGGTCATTACCTTGTTGAAGGCGTTATCTACTTGTTGCCGTACTAGTCTTCATTGACTGACCTTGGCAACCATGATGAAAATCCCTATCTAGGTGGTTTATTCCTTCCTGGAGGTGTTGCTGGCGGAAAAAGTCGACTTAGTCATACATGTTTATTCCATATCTTGTAGTGGTTCAGGCCGGTTACCTTTTGTATGTACTCTACTTAATAATTAATAAAGATGGTTGTGTGCATCGCTTGATGCATATGCCGGAGGTTATTCTCCTTTTCGAAAAAATAACCTGTCAGTAACCTTGAAAGCCCACTTAAGCTACAATTGGTAATATGAAGCCTAATCGATAGGTTGCCCATCGGATTTATCTCAGTTTGTAGGCACCGTCCCACTAATACACTATATCAGATGCTACACTCGACATGATCATGACACAATCAATATATAGACAGTCAGAAATCATAACTTTGCTACTAGGGTGTGGGGTTGTCAAGAAGACGTAGACGATGGCGCGGACAAACACAGTCAGTAGCTGCACCAACTTCGGCGAGGATTCGAAGGCATTATAAAATGGCAACTGACGGGAGTCCGTTTCTAGTACAAAGCCAACGACATGCCTAGCTAGTTTAGCTAGATAGGAGTTGTAGTCGAATTCAAACATGTAAAACCATGACTTGCATGGAATTTCTAGCCACCCTATATAATGTATGGGCAACGGCGGGTTGTAAACGCAACCACACAAATCAATCAACCGTATCTTTACTTTAATCTATGTTTCTCCTCCAACTTTGTCACTGCTTCTGTTCTGACGTGCCGTGGCACAGACGTGCGTCAGAACGTTCCCCGAGCTATCGGACATCGTTTCAAGATACTGCATTACGGAAGACGCTTGGCTGGCAAAAAAGAACAAAAAGATTCAATCCACGATCTGGTAGACTCCGCCAAAAAAGCGCCAATGCCGATGCCAAAAACGCTCCAGAATCAGCGATCGGGTCGTTCAACATGTTCACCGAAAGAAGCAGTCGGAAAAGAAACCAAAGACCACACTAGACGCAATTCTAGATGAACCATGCGCGATAGAGTCTGTCTCCTTGAACACGAACCCAACACATAGTCTTCGACCGTGTTGGGTTGTTTGGCAGGTAGCAAAAGGAGGAATTGAGCTCCTAGAAAAACCTAGAACCTCGAGTGCCTGAGGAAGATCTCCAAGCTGTGAGGAGGAGTTGTTCGAAGAGGAGATCCTAATGATCTAAGAAACTCATGCCTCAAAGAACCAGCAGAACAAATCCCTCTGGAAAATAAAACATTTTTATACAAAAAGTGTGTTCGCACACGAACACGTCACCGTATACCGTTGATGCCGAGGGTGATGCACCGCAGCTCACGTCGAAGGAGACCCGTCCGGAAGCACAGTACGCAAGCAGTTCGGCGGGTGCTTTTGCGGACCCGAAACCCCGCACGCCCGAGAGGGACCCCTCAGGGAGTGCGACGGCTATGGGCTGACCTAGGTTGACCTGGTCGCACCTAGGGCCTCGAGGTTCGCTGCCCTGCAACAAGAAGAACGAACGAAGAACAAGGAGGAAGAAGAATTAGGGTTAAGGAGAAAAGATAAAAGATAAAACGTGGTAGGTGATTTGTTCGATTGTGTGTTGTTTAACCGGCCATCACCTCATATCTATTTATGAGGCGGCTGGACTTCCCGTGCAAGAAAATGACTCCAAATCACGTCCAAATCTTTTCAAAATTAACCGAACTCGGATTTAGGTAAGTCTAGGACAGCAGTTCGGTCTTTAGGTCCCATAGGACACAAACGACCTAGGATGAAGATGAGCCCAAAAGAATATTTAACCGTTTTGACGAGATGAACATCTTTCGTGTTGAACATTTTTTGATTCGAAGCCATCTTGAGGGCCGAATATCTCACGCAAAATAGCCAATTGGTGGCGCTACCCATCAGACACGTGTCTGATGGGGTGCGCCATATTTTGTCTCGTGGCAGGGCTGCATTTCGATGGCTCTAAATTTTTCATACAAACTCGGATTGGAACGATTTATATATCAAAATCGTCCGTTTTGACAAGACACACAACTTTCGTGTTGAAACATTTTCCATCAGAGACCATCTTAATTGAGTTTCATGCCATTATTTAATCTGGTGTCAACATGAGCATCTCTGAACTTGTCATAACTACTGCATAAGAGCTCTGTTTTAGACCATGTTCATATCCATCTCGATCTTCTTAAAAAGAGCCATCCGTAGGTGACCTCCAATCATAAGTTTGAATTAGTTTTGATATAACTTAAAGCTACTCTTTATGATTGTGCCACTTTTGAGCGTCAACACATGACATCCCCGAACAGCACATGGTTAGTCACCCCAATCACATTCGGACATGGGGATTTGCCAACATCCAACCCCAGCCGAGGAGTCGCGACTCTAGTCCTCGACCCCATGATTGACGGATGCAAGCTGACCAAAGTCATGATGGACGGTGGCAGCAGCTCAAACCTCATTGACGAGGACACTTTGCAAAAGATGCGGCTCGATCGAACAAGCAGAACCATGTTTAAAGGAATAATCCCTAGGAGGGAGGCACGATGCAGCGGTAGAATCACGCTGGACATGGTATTCGGAAACCCGGATAACTATCGACTGGAAGAATTAATCTTCAATATCATGCCATTCCGAAGTGGCTACCACACGCTCCTCGACGGAGATGCGTTTGCCAAATTTCACGTTGTCCTACACTATGCTTACATGAAACTCAAGATGCCAGGACAAATGGAGTGATTGATGTTGCAAGCAATAGAAATAGATCGCTCAAGGCCGATAATAAAACGGCAGCACTAGCATTGGAGACGAAAGTTGAGGCCCTCGCGGCTGAGGAATTAATGGCACTATATATTGATTGTTCCATGATCATGTATGAAAGCCCAACTTGGCCTACTAAGGTGTGGGGTTGTCAAGAAGACGGAGACGATGACACAGGCAAACATGATCAGTAGCTGCACCAACTTCAGCGAGGATTCGACTGACTGGAATTCGTTTCTACTATGAAGCCAAAGACATGCCTAGTTTAGCTAGATAGGAGATGCAATCAAATTCAAACATGTAAAACCATGACTTGCATGGTATGTCTAGCCACCCTATATAATGTATCTTTACTTTAATCTATTTTTCTCCTCTACCTTTGTCATTGCTTCCGTTCATCAACAACTATGTATTGTGATTTGCTCGTTGATCGACAGTCGATCTATACTCAAGGGAATCGATCTAGCTCAGTCAATCATCGCCACAAGACCTGACGGGGTCCCTCTCGGGCAATTGGGGTGTCTGGTTGAAAAAAAAACATCGGCTAGACTGTCTTGCGTATCACGCTTTCAGACGGCTTCCTATGAACGCTTGGGGTGCATCACCCCTAACATGCAGGGGTGAAATCGCTTGAGAAAGCCAATAGTCTTGTCTAGTTTATCTACTTTCCTAACATGCAGGGTACCATCACTACCTTGGGGAGGAGGCACATGCTTCTTCCTTCAATCTTCCTCTCTTACGTAGCCTTTCTCTCTTGGTTTTCTCTCTTCTTCTCCCTTGGAAGATGAACTAATTTTCATCACTCTTGGTGGTCGATGTTCGATGGAGGGTAAAGCATATCTATCCTCTCACGTGCAAAACCAAAATTACCCTAGGTCATAACTCTTGTGGGCTTCTGCTCCTCTTTAGGTTGCCTAAAAGGCCAAAATGGTTACCTCCTCACAGCCCACAGAGGAGGATATCCCAACACTATGTTGGTAGGTTTCAGCAGCATTGGGCATTTGGGCTTGTTCTATTTTTGTTACGTCGGTTGCTTCATGTCTGCATAAATGCATGAATAAATACTGTTTGTGTTCTTACTGCTATCAATTTGCTTTAAGGAGATATGGGTTGCTGGCAAGAAATGAGTAATTTCTACCATAAATTAGTCATTTTCTTCTTTTCATGGTTGTAAATGGAATTCTTCACGTTCTTTATTCTGAATTGGGTTAGTTAACTCTCTTGTGGTACAGGTTACTTCTTGCAAATATGTTAGATGAAATAGTCGTAAATTTGTTAGCACCAACAGGTGCAAAACTCTCTCAATTTCAGTGTGGGGGCTTATCTTGAGTGCCCTAATCATAAAAAATATATACATATCCCCTATTTAGATTATTTGATTCATGTTTCCTTTGAAACATGCTTTCTCGCAGCAATGCATGAGGAATCATCTGGTTTGAAACATATTTCAAAACATAACAAGACATTCTAGCAATAAAAATTTGACCAACACTTCACAAGACATTTCAACAATAAAAAAAGATTTCATCACTTAAAAACGCATCCCAGCAAATAAAATTTTGATTTATGGACTTAATAAGATATTTGAGCAATAAAAACATATTGCATCACTTGATAAGACATCTATGAATAAAACATATTTTGATTATTAAGAAGATATTGCAGTAGTAAAGACGATTTCAACACTTAATACGAAATTTCATTATTAAAAACAGATTTCAACAGTTAGTAAGACATTTCAGCAATAGAAAAAGGTTCCAACAATAGAATACATATTTTAACACTTAATAAGACATTTCCAGAATGAAAAACAGATTTAAGCACTTAATGGCTCGTTTTCACTTTTAAAAAGATTTCAACAATTAATAATACATTTCAGCAATAAAATAGATTTCAGCACTTAATAAGACATTTCAAGAATAAAAACAGATTTGGGCCTTAATGAGAGATTTCATCTTTTAAAAGGATTTCATCAACTAATTAGACATTTCAATAATCGAAAAGATTTTGGCAGTTAATAAGACAATAAAAACAGATTTGAACACTTAAAAAATACACTCTGACAAATAAAAAACACATTCATCTTTAGATAATACACCAGCGATTTAAAACAAATTAACCCCGATGAAAAATCCAACCTATTTTCGACATCGCTCGTCCTAGCCCAACCAATACAGCGGCCAATCTAGACCCTGGTACAAGTTCCTATATAGAGTGTGTGCCTCACTCACCCAAGGCGTGATATTATTCGAAGGCGAAAAATTTCCAATCGTCTCTATGCGTGTTCACCACCATTTCTGAACAGAACCTGTCTACTGTCATTTCCCTTGAAAGGAGATCCACCTTTGTTTTCAAGGGTAGACAAAGCTCTTCAATTCCGTCATCGTCACAAAGGTTTGTCTACCCTTGAAAACAATTTTCACCTTTGATGAAATTGTTGAAAATATATTGGGATTATATATGACAAAGTTGTTAATTAATCGGAGCTGATCCATTTTGACAAGCTAGCTATTGCACAAGGCATGCGAGTTGGGCCGATCCATTTAGACGTTGCCAGTCATTAAGCATGTGACAAAGTGCGTTCATTTACTTGCTCTTTTTTCTTTTTGTTCTGTTCTCTTTTTTTGGGTCTATTTTTTTATTTTTTGTTATTCTTTTTATACGTTATCTTTTCTAATATTTTTATTTCCTTATTTTACAAAATAATATTTCTAAATTCAAGGTTTTCTAAAAACAAATCACAAATATTCTAAATTTGTGATTTTTTTTAAATTTATGATGATTTTCAAAAATTGCAAATATTTTTAAATTCATAACTTTTTAAAAAAAGTAGTGAACATATATTCCAACTCACAAACAATTTTAATTTTTCAGAAAATTGTTTGAATTTTACAATTTGTATTTTTTTTGTATCTATACAAGTCTACCAATCAGTTTTGTGGTGGAAACACAACAGGGAAAGCAAATCAAAAAATGCTTCTAAAGAAAACCTAATTCAAGATGATCCTCGGTACACCACCTCTCCAAGGCTTTATAGTTCTTAGGCGGTTGTAGTCCTTTACATCGGAGAGCAGTGGTAATTATGCCACCTTGGATACGAGCTTGTGATTGAGGTCGGCCCAGTCCCACTTATCGTTGGGATACTGCAAAGGGATTCAGCAGACCTGCACTTAGCTTAATTGAAACTTTGAAAGTGCATATTCATGGGATCTAACGAATTGGTATCATCTGAATTTTATCTATATGTCAACCAGAAAACCGATCTACAAGCAAGAACATCGAATACATGAAACTTTCTTGTGCGCTGTAATTGTTGGCATCGGGAATGAGACTATAGAACACACTGACAATAATTGGTTCAGTGGCGTCCATGGAGGCGGCGGCTACACGGAGCTTGTCAACCAGTCCCATGGATGGTTGCAGCTAGAGTTTGGGGCTCGCGTCTTAGTGAGGGCCGGGGCAGATTTGATATTATTTGATGGTGGCACCATGCAGGAAATCAATCGGAGGAATGACCCGAAACACAGAAAAGCAAAGGTGATGCACCTTCCCGAGGCCCATTCTTCACGCTGTTTTGTGTTGCGGCTCATTCCCCCCTTCCATTTTTCGCAAGTCCGCACCATACAAAATGATCCAACGTGCATCGGCTCTCACTAAGCCACCATCCTCAAACCCTAAGTGTAATCATCCATGGGACAGTTGAGACGCTCCCTATAGTCATCACCTCCATGGGCGCCACTAAACCAACGATTGGCATCTATTCTACTATTCCATTCTTGGCTAATGACACCATGCAAGAATTGTCAGTGTATTAGGGTTCTTGCTTGCAGATCAATTTTTTATTTGATATAATTCAGCTAATTCCAATTTGTTTCGTATCGTGAATATGCACTTATAAAGATCAAAGTAAGTTGAGCATAGATCCGCTACTAAATATCTTTGTAGTATCCCAATTACTAATGAGTTTGACTACGATGACCTCGATCCCGAGCACCTCTCCAAGGTGGCGGAATTCTGGTTGCGCTCCGACATAATGGATTACAAATGCATGAGAACCATCTAGCCTTGGAGACGTGCCGTCCCGAGGCTCCTACTTAATGTGTTTTTCTTTAGCAGTGTTTTTTTCGTTTTGTTTTCCCAGTTCCAGTTTTCCCTTAAAAAATGACTGCTAGATTTATGTAGACTAAAAAAATCTAGATTTAATTAATACAAATTTCTAAAAATGTTCACAAAAGTTCAAAATGTTTGTGAATTTGAATATATGTTCACCATTAGTTTTTTAATTTCTTGAATTTTAGAAATATTCACAAAATTCTAAATTGTTCCCAAGTTTTGAAAATATTTAAAAATTAGGAATATGTACATATTTTAAAAAATCTTGAATAAAAATATTCTTGGATTTATAAAAGGGAAAATAAAAATATTAATACAAAAGAAAAACAATAAAAAAGAATATAAATGCTAAATAGAAATAAGAAAACCTGAAAACCCAGAACAAAGCAAAAATAAAAAAGAAAAAAGAAGGTAAAAGCAGACGCGCGCTGTCTGATGCTTAAGGAGCGGCAACGTCTAAACGGGTTGGCACAACAAGCACCTCCGGTGTGATACCTCGAGAAATGGACGTAGTGAGCGTGATATAGGCTTTTCCCGCTATAGGAGCCACATAATCACGTACTTAGGCTTGGGCTTGTACTGGGTTCAGTTATCCCTCATCATCGACCAGGAATTTCCTATTCGCCGCACGTTGCCGTAAATTGTCGAGGTTTCGCACATTGAGATCGAGGGAACGTTCCAGCTGGCCTAGCCCATTTAACCGTTTCAACGCGCCCGGTTTTGGGAACCTTCTAGAGGTGCCCAGCCGTTTTTTTTTCTGGTTTTGGGAAACTTCTAGAAGGTTCCTAATCCGGGTTTTCTTCTTGTTCTGTTTTTTTCGCTTTTCCTGTTTTTCTTCTTTTCTCTCCTTTTTCACTTTTCTGTTTATTTTTCTTTTGTTTCTATTTCGTATTTTCACTTTCCTTTTTTTTATTTTATCATTTTCAATTCTATTGTTTTCTTAAATTTATTATTTTAAAAAAATCGTTGTGTTTTACTGTTTGTTCATAAATCCCAAAAATGCTCAGAATTTGAATCCCATAAAATGTTCCTTTTTTCAAATTTTGTT
>NW_025225430.1:9192-12025 GCF_018294505.1 Triticum aestivum
AATCCCAAAAAATGTTCCTGTTTTTCAAATTTTGTTCACGGGTGAAAAATCGTTTGAGAATTTCAAAAAATGTTCACGTTTGAAAAATATTCAAGGGGTTTCAAAAATTTCAAGAAATTATCATTTTCTAAAAAAATTGTTCGCTTTTACAAAAAGGAAAATTTAAATTTTGTTCACATTGTTAAGAAAATGTTCCCATGTTCAAAAAAGTGTTCACAATTATGTTCGGCATTTGAATAATGTGAACAATTTCGAAAATGTTCTTTTTCTAAACAATATTGAATTTCAAAATTTGTTCACGATGTTAAAAAAAATTGGAACTTTGAAACATTTGTTCACGATTTTATTCGAACATATCTTTGAAACATTACCAAGTGGTCAGCTTGGTAAGCTATCAACAAAAATCATCTTGCACTGATATCTTTGAAACATTTTGCCTGAATTCAACACCTTTTGGAAATTCCAAGATATGTTCGAATAAAATCAAAGGTGTTGAATTCTGGGAAAATGGCTAGTTCTTAGATATTGGCGCTGCAAATTAGTCACTTAGGATTATTTGCTCACATGGCTATTGGGAGCACTTCATTGTCGTGAGGTCCCCACGCCAACGACTGATTATGTATGAAGGCCCAACTTGGCCTACTAAGGCGTGGGGTTGGCAAGAAGATGGAGACGATGACCCGGGAAAATCAGCAAGGATTCGAAGGAATTAAAACATGGAAACTGACTGGAGTCAGTTTCTAGTACGAAGCCGAAGACATGCCTAGTTTAGCTACTCCCTCTGTCAAAAATGTTCTTATATTATGGACGGCTTGTAGTCTTTACATCAATCTATGATTCTCTTCTATCTTTATCACTCCTTCCGTTCATCCACGACTCTGTATCAGGATTCGCTCGTTGATCAAATTCGAGCTAGAGTCAAGCGAATCGGTCTACCTCAGCCAATCATCACCAAAAGCCTCGATGAGGTCCCTCCCGGGCAAGCAGTGGGACTATCTTGCATATCGCACTTTCAGTCGGCATCTTGTGGACGCTTGCGGTACATCATCCCTACTTTCATGGGTACACTTGAAAGCCGACACCTCCCAAAAAAAAGCTAGGGTTCCTTTGCCTCCCGTCCGTGGTCCGCCTAGTCTCTGGTGGCCTTAGGTCCAAGGGGATGGAGTGGATCCCGGTCCTTGCCTGTGGAAGGGCTTTGTTTTTAGATATTTCTTAGAGTTTTGTTAGGTCTATGGAGGCGAGACGGCGGCGGCTCCTTGAAGATGGAATAAGTCTCCCTGTGTAGTCCCCGTTTCGGTGGTGCATCTAGCACTAGTAGAAAACAGGGCTTTGGTCCTGGGCAGATCAGAGCATTAGTCCCGGTCGTGTTACGAACCGGGACTAATGGGAGCATCAGTCCCGGTTCGTGAGGCCACCACGCCGGCCTGGCCTCGGCAGGCATCTGTCCCGGTTCGGTTGGGACCTTTATTCCCAGTTCCAGCCACCAACTGGGACTAAAGGGATTGCTGCCCTTTAGCCCCGGTTGGTGTCTGGAACCGGGACTAAAGGGTAGACCATTAGTCCCGATTTTAGACACAAACCGGGACTAAAGTTTTGCCTATATATATCCACGCCCCCACCCTCCATCTCTTTGTTTTTTGGCCATGAAAGGATGGAGGTGTGGGCTACTCTATTTTTTGCCTGTATATGCACATGAGCTGTTCGATGAAATGTCGGACCCAAACTTAAGCTTTCTCCTCTCCAAACTCGACCTCCAAACTACATTTTCCCCAAGATTTGTCTAGGTTTGGCGATGCACCAACTACACAAGTGTTCTAAAAGGTTAGCAACTTCATCATTTCATCTCTCACTGCTAGTTTAACTCATTTCAAATGCTCTAGAAGTAGAGTGGTTTGTGGGTTTTAGTGGACGAGTATATGTGGGAGTTCTTTTGATTTAGATGCACAATTTGAGCTGAAATTAACTTCGTAGAGTCTGCACATGTGTAGGGTGTCGTCCCGTCCCCTTCCTCACCACCGTCGAACGCCCGCGCCGCTCTCGTCGCCGGCTCCACCATGGTGAGCCTCTTGTTCTTATCTTCTTTTTAAAATAAAAAATTCTTACTTGTATGATTTAGATAGCTACTTGTATAATTTTCTTACTTTTATTATTGTTTGTTATTATATAGTGCCATAGTTTTGGTATCCGCCCACGTCAGCTCTCGTCCGGTCTATGATGCGGATGTGGTATATTATCTTTTATAACTATTTGTTTTATTTAGTGTTTATGACAATTGCCGACCAACGTGACATAGATGGTTTTATCTAGGAGGTATGTGAACCAGAAATTTCAACCGACCCTCTTGTCGAGAGGTTAAATTTAGTTGAAAAAGAAAACAATTACTTGAAGAAAAATTGAAAATAATTGAGGAGGAGAAGATGAAATTGGAGTTGCATGTTGCCAATGTCGTCGATGATCACAAGTTCCAGATGGATGCAATGTGCTTGAAGATTACAAAGATTAGAAAATATGCCATTGATAATTAGGCTTGGTATCATTGTGTTGTTGGATCAATTGTTACCTTAGTTGCGATTATGATCGCATTTGTTATTGCATATAAATGTTTTACATAGTTGTATGTTAATTTCAATGTATGTTTTAATTAGATGCTCTAGAGAGTTATATGTTGTTCTATGAGAACTATGCATGAACTTTATGCATTTATTTTTTCAGTAATAACATTTGATCACTAATGTACTTCGGTTCAATGTGATGATGAACTTGTATTAATTTGGTCACTTCTCGATTCATGATGTTCTGTAATGGTTTTTGATACACTTAATTATATAATGCA
>NW_025225430.1:12186-14096 GCF_018294505.1 Triticum aestivum
AGCGGGTTGTAGCACGTGCTCCTAGACACTTTATCAGAGAGTGATGTGGGCCATGTATCAACAAAGAGGTACCCATTTATATGCATCTATTGTGCCCCGCCAGCTATAGGGCTGACTATAGATGACGTGGCAAGATCATATAGCTAGCAGCTGGCTATACTATTAACCATACTCTTAGGAGGGAAGATTCGGTCAGGCCTACCACAACTAAGACGAGTGAGTTGAAGCTGGGGCCCGCATCCATCCATAGTCGATTGGGCGTATCCGGAAGGGTACATGGAAAAGTTGGGTTTTACGGATAAATGCATGCAATGGATCATGAGACGTGTTAAGTCTGTCAAATACTTTGTCCGCTACAACGGAAACCTGCTCGAGAGTTTTTTTGCCGACGCGTGGTTTGGAACAGGGGGACCCCCTCTCTCCATACCTCTTTCTTTTTGTTGCTGATGGACTCTCACGATTGGTAGAGAGAAGAGTTGAATTAGGTGAATAATAGGAGCTGAGAATTTGTCGCCAAAGCCCGGAATTTCTATCTCATGTTTGCAGACAATAGATTATTGGTTTTTAAACTAGCCCAGATCAAGTTAATATTGTGAAGCAATTACTGAACAATTACAATAGAACTACTTGTCAGCTGCTTAGTCCAACAAAATTCTCACTACCTCTTGAAAGTAAGTGCTCACCATATATAGGAGGGCCAAGAAGTGACATATCTCTAAACACCGTTTCGATGAGAAGTATGTTGTCTGCCGGTCCCAAAAGGAGGTGTGATAAATGGTAAATTTCAGTCAATCAAAGACAAGGGAAAAGACCGAATGATTCTCTTTAAATTAGTGACACATACTATTCTCACTTATGCAATGAGTGTGTTCAAATTCTTGGCATGTGTGTGTAAGGAGATGCTCACTTGACAGGAGATTTTTGGTGGAGCAACGAAACTTACCGATGACGCACGCATTGGTTAAGTTGGGAGAAACTAACACGACCTAAAGGCCAAGGAGGTATGAGATTCAAGGACCAAAAAGTTCTTAACCAAACCTCCTTAGAAGGCAATTTTGGTGACTCATAGAGTACCTAGAGAGTCTATGTGTGAGGGCACTAAATGCTAAATACTATCCCATGACAGATTCTCTAGGCATGGCGTTTAGTTGTAATGCATCTCTGGGATGGTAAGGATCCTGAGCAACGCTGATTTGTTGAGCAAGTAATGAATCGTGCTTCTTCAGAAGAACTTCATAATCCAGTCTTATCTTTTCAAGATCTTGCTCTCTTTGAAGACATTTAGAAGAAAGTTTCTCATGATCAGACAAGAGAGCATTATGTTGATCTTGAAGGGCGTCAAACTTGGAATGAAGTCTCTGAAGACTCTCAGCCAAAGCTTTTCACTGATCCATTTCATCGCCCAACATATCATCGCTCTTACTAAGCATGTTTTGAATCTTTTCCAAAGCTCTTTGTTGTTTAGTGGCAAGGGAAGCAAGTTTGACATAGCTGGGGCCAAATTCATCACCTGATTCATCATCACTAGTTTCAAAGAGATAGCATTCAGTTACCTTAGCACCCCTTGCCATGAGGCATGGTGAAGATGAAGACAATTCAGGTGGAAAGGTCATCTCTTTAAGAGATTCCTTGTAGTCATCAAGCCAAGGATCATGACGATTAAGATGACTTTCATAGACCTCAGAAAGCCGGTCCCAGATTAGCTTCACGTGATTGAGGTGCATGACGTTCCTGAACTGGTTTTGGGACAAGCAGGAGCAGATGACATCCTTTGATGTGAGGTTCAGTAGAGTGTACTTGCGAATGTCATCAGCCTCCGCCATCTTGCATAGATCGGTAAGACCAATCTCGGTGACGGTCCACAGTTCGTTGTCCATAGCCATGAGTCGCTTCTTCATCATGGCTTTCCA
>NW_025225430.1:14106-17485 GCF_018294505.1 Triticum aestivum
GCAAATGAACCGGCAATGGATGTACGGTGACCGACGCACCTCCGAGTACATTGAGGGCCTGCATAATTTTCTCGAAGTGGTTGAGGCAAACAAGAAGAATGGTTTTATATATTGTGCATGTACTGTCTGTGAGAATACGATGTCAAATCCTCTACCGCAGAGGTGTAGTCATTAGGATTGGAGGTGCAGAAGATACATGCATGCCCTAAGGACTGCATCCTCTACCGCAGTGAGTATGAGAATTTGACTGCATGCCCGGTATGCAGTGCATTGTGATATAAGATCAGATGAGATGACTTTGGTGATGTTGAGGATGAGCGCCCAAGGAAGAGGGTTCCTGCCAAGGTGATGTGATATGCTCCGATAATACCACGGTTGAAACGTCTGTTCAGAAATAAAGAAAAAGACGGGAAGTTGAGAGTACCCGCTGATGGGTCGCAGTGGAGAAAAATCGTGAGAAAGTGGCAGGACTTTGCAGCTCACGCAAGGATCATATGGTGTGGATTGCCTTTTCAGTTTTGTAAAAGCAAAAGAAAATGATAAAAACTTCAAAAATTAAAATCCTTCGAGATGTAGTTATGTTACTACATATACTAGTTAGGAAAATTTAAAAACTTAAGTTTTGACATGTTTTGCAAAAAAAGTGTTATGGAAAAGCAAAACGGTCATATCTTTTGTATACGATGTCGAAAAAAAAACGCATAATATATCAAAAAAAATCAGCACAAAAATGCGCATCCGATTTTGACTGCCGTAGGCCTGTTTGCAAATTTTTAGAATCCTAAAATTCTAAAAGTAAAAAAGTTATGTTCAAATTTTAGTTTTGTTGAATTTTGGTTAAATCTGGTCAAACAATGGTCAAACTACTTATTCAAGAAGTATTAGTGGTACTAAATAATTATTCAAGAATATTAGTGTTACTAAATAATTATTTTAGTATTTTGAATTTTGGTCAAATCTGGCCAAACTATGGTCAAACTGTGGTCAAACTACTTATTCAAGAAATATTAGTGTTACTAAATAATTATTGTTTTTAAGAATAATAGATTCAAACTCAAACAGTCAAACGTGTGACTTCATGCTCAAGCTAAAGTCCTGAGGGTTAATAGGATTGGCATCTTACTATTGTCGGGGAAACAACAAGTGCAGACTTGGAAACGAGGGGGAATAGAACCCGGAAGTTAAGCATGCTCAGGCTGGATTAGTGAGAGGATGGATGACCGGCCAAAAGTTAAATGATCTGGAATGATGAGGGATGATTAGAGATTAGAGGTTAAATTGAGCAGTGATGAGTGGTGATTAGAGATTAAATTGTAAAATAATTCATAAATTTGAAAATCGAAAAAAGAAATCATAAAATTTCCTTTAGTCCCGGTTGGTGTTACCAACCGGGACTAAAGGTGGAGCTCCAGACAGCGGCCACGTGGAGGGCCATTAGTCTCGGTTCGTATAAGAACTGGGACTAAGAGGGGGCCTTTAGTACCGACCCTTTAGTCCCGGTTCCAGAACCGGGACTAAAGGCCCTCTAGAACCGGGACAAATGAGCCTTTTTCTACTAGTGGTGGGGTGGAGAGGATGGATGATTCTCCCAGGGTTGAAACAATTTTTTCCTGTTCTTGTAAGGTTATAGTTTGATCAGTACTCTTGTTGTCTCAGCATATAAGGTGCATCAATTTCTGTGAAATTCTAATATACTCCCTCCGTTCACAAATATAAGGTGTTTTGGATATTGTAATATGGACTACATACGAACTGAACTCGGTGAGAACACACTAAAATGTTGCCATATGCGTCTGAATCAGAAAAAGGTAAGAACACATTATATTCGTGAACGGAGAGAGTATGTATGTTTGACTAAAATTATAGAATAAAATATCAACGTCTGCAATATAGAATAAATAAAATATATAAATACTTGGGATTTGCTAATTCCCATCTAGATAAGAATTAACAATGGCTCATCTAACTTATACACTTTTTGTATTGGAGAGCTTCTATACCATTTGATTAATCAAACAAAAAATGAAAAGAAAAAAAAACCCGCACAAATCTTCTTGTAAAATCAAATTGTGTAGAGTTAGATGTGACTTAGTTAACTATCATCCATATGAGAGCAAATCACACTAATAATATTTTCATATTGATTCAAGTATTTCAATGGAGTAGATATTAATCCATTTTTAAAAAACTTTGTCATACAGCACAAGTTTGACGTTTTGAAACAGTACCACACATTATATTTTTTGGAACAGAGGTAAAGTTGAATGAATATTTGGTATTTCATAAACTTGCTGAAAATACTTGTGTTATTAATAAGAAAGAGGGGCTAGTTGATCTAATTTTCCCACAAAGATGCATTTATATGCGTGCATTAAAGTTGAAACAACGAGCTGGCGAGTGGTTAGAGCAAGTACAATAGGATGACATAGGCGGGATGTAAGATTTTAAATATTAAAAAAAATTATGAGTTGGAGGAGAGAGAAGAGGACGGAGAAGATAAGCGGGCTACTCATTAACAGCGGGTTGTAGCACGTGCTCCTAGACACTTTATCAGAGAGTGATGTGGGCCATGTATCAACAAAGAGGTACCCATTTATATGCATCTATTGTGCCCCGCCAGCTATAGGGCTGACTATAGATGACGTGGCAAGATCATATAGCTAGCAGCTGGCTATACTATTAACCATACTCTTAGGAGGGAAGATTCGGTCAGGCCTACCACAACTAAGACGAGTGAGTTGAAGCTGGGGCCCGCATCCATCCATAGTCGATTGGGCGTATCCGGAAGGGTACATGGAAAAGTTGGGTTTTACGGATAAATGCATGCAATGGATCATGAGACGTGTTAAGTCTGTCAAATACTTTGTCCGCTACAACGGAAACCTGCTCGAGAGTTTTTTTGCCGACGCGTGGTTTGGAACAGGGGGACCCCCTCTCTCCATACCTCTTTCTTTTTGTTGCTGATGGACTCTCACGATTGGTAGAGAGAAGAGTTGAATTAGGTGAATAATAGGAGCTGAGAATTTGTCGCCAAAGCCCGGAATTTCTATCTCATGTTTGCAGACAATAGATTATTGGTTTTTAAACTAGCCCAGATCAAGTTAATATTGTGAAGCAATTACTGAACAATTACAATAGAACTACTTGTCAGCTGCTTAGTCCAACAAAATTCTCACTACCTCTTGAAAGTAAGTGCTCACCATATATAGGAGGGCCAAGAAGTGACATATCTCTAAACACCGTTTCGATGAGAAGTATGTTGTCTGCCGGTCCCAAAAGGAGGTGTGATAAATGGTAAATTTCAGTCAATCAAAGACAAGGGAAAAGACCGAATGATTCTCTTTAAATTAGTGACACATACTATTCTCACTTATGCAAT
>NW_025225430.1:18189-20881 GCF_018294505.1 Triticum aestivum
ATCCTGAGCAACGCTGATTTGTTGAGCAAGTAATGAATCGTGCTTCTTCAGAAGAACTTCATAATCCAGTCTTATCTTTTCAAGATCTTGCTCTCTTTGAAGACATTTAGAAGAAAGTTTCTCATGATCAGACAAGAGAGCATTATGTTGATCTTGAAGGGCGTCAAACTTGGAATGAAGTCTCTGAAGACTCTCAGCCAAAGCTTTTCACTGATCCATTTCATCGCCCAACATATCATCGCTCTTACTAAGCATGTTTTGAATCTTTTCCAAAGCTCTTTGTTGTTTAGTGGCAAGGGAAGCAAGTTTGACATAGCTGGGGCCAAATTCATCACCTGATTCATCATCACTAGTTTCAAAGAGATAGCATTCAGTTACCTTAGCACCCCTTGCCATGAGGCATGGTGAAGATGAAGACAATTCAGGTGGAAAGGTCATCTCTTTAAGAGATTCCTTGTAGTCATCAAGCCAAGGATCATGACGATTAAGATGACTTTCATAGACCTCAGAAAGCCGGTCCCAGATTAGCTTCACGTGATTGAGGTGCATGACGTTCCTGAACTGGTTTTGGGACAAGCAGGAGCAGATGACATCCTTTGATGTGAGGTTCAGTAGAGTGTACTTGCGAATGTCATCAGCCTCCGCCATCTTGCATAGATCGGTAAGACCAATCTCGGTGACGGTCCACAGTTCGTTGTCCATAGCCATGAGTCGCTTCTTCATCATGGCTTTCCACCGAGGATATTCATGACCGTCAGAGGTGGGGTAAGATACATTCCTCAATCCTGCAGTCGACATAGCTAAACTCCAGGTGGTTAAACCGAATCACACAGAACAAGGGAGTACCTTGCTCTGATACCAATTGAAAGTGCTAGTTATCGACCAGAGGGGGGGTGAATAGGTGATTTTTATCAAAGTCTTCAAAACGTGGAAGTTTCAAATACAAACAATAGAAATTACCTAATTGATATGCAGCGGAAGATAAACTACAACAAGCAAGCCATAGTCAAGTATGCAATAGTGTTAACGTACGAAGACTAATAGCAGCTAGGTAGTAGGATCGGGATGGAAGATAGTATGAAGCCAATCAACAATAGTAGTCAAGCAATGAAGTCAATCAAATAAGACAGATAAGCAATGACTTCACGAAGACAAACTCAAAGTAAAGGAGGGAAGAGATAGAACCAGTCACTTGTCGAAGACACAGGATTTGTTGGACCAGTTCCAGTTGTTGTGACAACTGTACGTCTGGTTAGGGAGGCTAAGATTCCACTCAGAAGACCGTGTCTTCACCTTATTCCCATTGAGCTAAGGACACCCAGTCCTCGCCCACTCACTCTGGTAAGTCTTCAAGGTAGACTTCCAAGCCTTCACAGACTTCGTTCACCTGGCAATCCACAATGACTCTTGGATGCTTAGAACGCGACGCCTAACCGGCTGGAGGATACACAGTCCTCAAGTGTAATAAGTCTTCAGGTCACACAGACAGAAAGACTTCAGTGATGCCTAACACTCTTTGGCTCTGGGTGTTTGGGCTTTGTCCTCGCAAGGATTTCTCTCTCAAAGGCTTCGAGGTGGGTTGCTCTCAAAACGACAGAAGCCGTAAACTAACTCTAAGCCGCCATCAATTTATAGTGTAGGGGGTGGGCTATTTATAGCCACAATGCAACCCGACCTGGTATGTCCGAAATGACCCTGGGTCACTAAGGAATTGACACGTGTTCCAACGGTCAGATTTCAAACACACACGGCAACTTTACTTGGGCTACAAGCAAAGCTGACTCATCCAGCTCTGGATAAGATTTTCTCACATTGTCTTCGCTCGAAGACATAGGATTTGGGTTGAGCATCACTTCAGTCACTCTGACTTAGTTCACTTGGACCCCACTTAACAGTACGGTGGTTCCTATGACTCAACAAAGAAGAAAAGGAAACAACGAAACGACTCAGTCTTCGCTCTCCATAGTCTTCACTCAATGTCTTCTCATGTCATAGACTTCAGTGTGAATATCTTCACACACCACCATTGTCTTCAATGTCTTCATACATTTTTAGGGGTCATCTCCGGTAGGTAAACCGAATCAATGAGGGACACTACCTGCGTTATCCTGCAATTCTCACAAACGCATTAGTCCCTCAACCAACTTTGTCGTCAATACTCCAAAACCAACTAGGGGTGGCACTAGATGCACTTACAGCAACGCTTCAAGGGTTTGGGGTGGCCTCGACGACAACACACTTTTAACTTCGTAAATTTGGGTGGCCTTGAGAGAGTTTGTCGGGTAGGGGCGCGGCGGGAGGGGGTAAGAGACCGACATCTTTTTTTCTAGGGTTTGGGTGTCCTCGAGAGTTTTGGTCGAGCGAGAGGGCCGGGGGGGTGCTTCCATGGTATAAGTTATCACGGTCGAGAGGGGGTATCTATATCAACCGCCCCTCATGTTGAAGTTATCCGGGAGGGGGTTATATCGACCCCCCCCCCCTCGTGTTGAAGTTACCGGGAGGGGTATATCGACAACGACATACCTGATAAAAAATAAGAAGACAAAAGAAGAAATAAAAAGAGGAGAAGTAGAAAGGAATAGAGAAGAGAAGATCCAAGAAAAAAAGAAGAAAAAAAAGAGGAGAAGAAGAAAGGAATAGAGAAGAAGAATTTCTATGTTTTCTTCTTCTTCTCTATTCCTTTCTTCTTCTC
>NW_025225430.1:21212-22561 GCF_018294505.1 Triticum aestivum
CATTAGTCCCGGTTCATGGCACCAACCGGGACTAAAGGGTTAGACCTTTAGTCCCGGTTCATGCCACCAACCGGTACTAATGGGGTTTGAGGCATTAGTACCGGTTCATGGCACGAACCGGTACTAAAGGTCCCATTTTCAAACTCCACCCCCACCCCCCCTGTGGATCGCCTTTTCAGTTTTAAAAAAAAATAAAAGAAAATGATGAAAATGTCAAAAAAAAAATAAGTTTCCCATGTGATATGTGGTCTAGTTGTTGGGAAAATTTACAAATATGAATTTCGACTTTATTTGCAAAATCTCTCTAGAATTTAGTAAAATGGGTATAACTTTTGCATACTGACTCAGATGAAAAAGTTTTTTATATGAAAAATCATCTACTCGAAAAGTTACATCCAAATTTAACGGGGGTAACTTAGTTAAACATTTTGAGAATCCTCAAAAACCTAACAGAAAAAAAGTTACGGGGCTTTTAAGATCTAGAGTGGAAAAAATCGAAAAAATTTCAAACTGTGGTCAAACAATGGTCAAACTAATTATTCTAGAATATTAGTGTTACTAAATAATTATTTCAGTTATTTTGAATTTTGGTCAAATCTGGTCAAACTGTGGTCAAACAATGGTCAAACTAATTATTCAAGAAATATTAGTGTTACTAAATGATTATTGTTTTTTAAAACAATAGTTTCAAACTCAAACAGTGAAATGTGTCACTTCATGCTCACGCAAAATTCCTGAGGGTTAATAGGATTGACATCTTACTATTGTCAGCAAAACAACAAGTGCAGACTTGGAAACGAGGGAGAATAGAACCCGGAAGTTAAGCGTGCTCAGGCTGGGGGAGTGGGAGGATGGGTGACCATTCGGGAAGTTAGATGATTAGGAATGATGAGGGGTGATTAGAGATTAGAGGATAAATTGAGCAGTGATGAGGGGTGGTGATTAGAGATTAGAGGTTAAAATAATTCAAAAATTTGAAAATAAAAAAAACAAAAAAATCAAAAAAAAAATAAAAAAATCATAAAATCATAAAATTTCCTTTAGTCCCGGTTGGTGTTACCAACCAGGACTAAAGGTGGAGGTCCACGTGGCCACGACCTTTAGTCCCGGTTCCAGTTTGAACGGGACTAAAGGGGGGAGGCATTAGTAACGACCCTTTAGTCCCGGTTCAAGAATCGGGACTAAAGGCCCTTACAAACCGGGACTAATGCCCCCTTTTCTCCTAGTGATATGAAAATCTAAAAACAAGTAAAAACATGTAAAAAATAGCATGTATAACTAAAAATTACATTTGCGCGGCGACGGTGGGGCAGGGGCGGCGCGCGCGACGGCGTCAGGCGAGGGCGCGG
>NW_025225430.1:23167-39225 GCF_018294505.1 Triticum aestivum
CAAAGCCAACCTTTAGTCCCGATTGGTGCCACCAACCGGGACCAGTGGCCTTGGACAGCGGGGTGGTGGTGGGATTTTAGTCCCACCTCGCTAGTTGAGAGTGCAGATGACCTGTTTATAAGTGCGGCTGCCTCCTCTCAATCGAACTCCTCTAAATTACAGGCCTATGGGCATAATCTCACATTGTTTGCCTATGGGCTTGCTGGGCCTTCTGCGGGCCTGAATCCTGGCCCAACTAGCTGGGTTTCTAGTCGTATTCAGGCCGTGGTGGCCTAGTCGGTGGCAAATTTTTTATTTTTCCCAGTTTTTTTGTTTTCTTTTTGCTTTATTTATTTTATTTTATTTTATTTTATTTTAGTTTGTTTTGTTTATAATTACTTATTTATTTTATTTTATGATAATTCTTTTTGCTATTAAAGTTTCTAACAAAAAAGTTCTTATGAAAATTCTTTTTGCTTTTAATGATTTTGAACAGAAAATACTTTGACAATTTTAGTTTCATAAAGTTATTTATGTTATTAAAGTTTATTGTATTTTATTTTATTTTGTTTCTGCTTATATATTTTATTAAAGTTTATATTATTTTGTTTCAAATTACTTATTTATTTTATATTATGATAATTCTTTTTGCTATTATAGTTTTTCTGTGTTCAAAATACACCATTCAAAGCCACATCACCAATTTACAACCATTTCTGACTTCATTTGTTATTTTTCATGCATTTACTGATTATTTTGAGCTATAAGACCATGAAATTGAAAAGCAATTGAAATGAACTTTGAAAAGGTTTTAAGTTGGCATGGTATCATCATTTCACCCACATAGCATGTGCAAGAAAGTAGAGAGGGTTACGACAAAAACTGGATGCACTTCGTGTATAAAACGGACAATCTCTTTCGAAGTATCAGGGTTTCATACGGAAACTCGTCTGTTACAAAGGGATTTCATTTTTTTGAACTTATTTGAACTCCATAGTTTTTCTGTGTTTAAAATGCACCATTCAAATCCACATCATCAATTTACAACCCTTTCTGACTTCATTTGTTATTTTTCATGCATTTACTGATTATTTTGAGCTATAAGACCATGAAATTGAAAAGCATTTGAAATGGACTCTGAAAAGGTTCCAAGTTGGCATGGTATCATCATTTCACCCACATAGCATGTGCAAGAAAGTAGAGAGGTAAAACATTTAAATGCAAAAGGTTCCGAGTTGGCATGGTATCATCTAATTAAACCATACATTGAAATTATGTAAAACATTTAAATGCAAAAACAAATGCGATCATAATCGCAACCAAGGTAACAACTGATCCAACTGCATAATGATACCAAGCCTCGGTATGAATGGCATATTTTCTAATCGTTCTAATCTTCAACCGCGTTGCATCCATCTTGATCTTGTGATCATCGACGACATCCGCAACATGCAACTCCAATATCATCTTCTCCTCCTCAATTTTTCTTATTTTTTCCTTCAAGTAATTGTTTTCTTCTTCAACTAAATTTAACCTGTCGAGAATAGGGTCGGTTGGAATTTCCGTTTCAACCACCTCCTAGATAAATAAAATCTATGTCACGTCGGTCGGCTAATTGTCATAAACAAGAAATGAACCAAATAGTTATCAAAAGATAATATATATACCACATCAGAATCATAGACAGGACGAGGGCCGACGGGGGCGGATACCAAAACCATCGCACTATATATTAACAAGAAATAATAAAAGTAAGAAAATTATACAAGTATCTATCTGAAGTAAGAATTATTTTCTTTCAAAAAGAAGATAAGAACAAGAGGCTCACCACGGTGGTGCCGGCGACGAGATCGGCGCGGGCGATCGATGACGGTGAAGACGGGGACAGGACGTGACGGACCGCTAAACCTAGAAAATCTCAGCGAAAATGGAGCTCGGAGGTCGAGTTTCGAGAGGAGAACGATTAACTAGCGTGGCTCGGACATTCCATCGAACACCTCATGTGCATAGGAGGTGAGCTAGAGCACCCAAATGCCCTCCACTCGCCGGCCAGAAAAAACAGAGCATCGTGGAGTGCTCTGCTGTGGCGATGGGGTATATATAGGCAACTCATTTGTCCCGGTTCGTGATAGAAACCGGGACTAAAGCTCAGCATTCTGTCTTGGTTCAAGCCACAAATCGGGACCAATGGTTGTGGGCCAGGAGCAAGGACCATTGGTCCTGGTGCATGCCAGGAACCGGGATTTATGGGTTCATACGAACCGGGACTAATGCCCACGAGGCCCCGGCCGCCCCCCTGGGCTGACGAACCGGGACAAATTCCCCCATGGGTCCCGGTTCTTGACTGAACCGGGACTAATGGGCTGGCTAGGCCCAAACGAAAGCCCTGTTTTCTACTAGTGGTCGTCGTTGCCAGAGTGGTCCTTCCAGTGGCCGAAGGGCACGGGGTGCATTAGCCCTACCCGGCCGCCACCTGGCGCTCGCGGAGGTGCTTCTCTGCTTTCTCCTGCACCATGCGGAGCGCTACCGTGGCCAGTCCCGACTCTGTCCGCGATGCCCCGGCGGCAACCTAGCCACTGCTAGCTATGGTGGAGGCGTCGTTGAGTGATCACTCCTCGTCGATCTTTGCAAGCTTTCCATCAAGGTGGCGACGGTACCCCTCGGCCATCATCATGGTGGTGAGCGGTCGGTCGTGGGCCCAGGCCTACACGAGGTTGGGGTCCTTGAGGACCCAGGCTAGCACCTCATGGGACTTGGCGAACACGGAGGCATTGCGCCGCTCCCTCCGTGCCGGCTTCTGGCCGCCCTTTCTCAGCTGATAGGATGGCTCGTGATGAGGAGCCGCCGCCGCCACCGAGGTAGAGGATGAGGCGGTTGCGCGCCTTCGCGATCATCAGCGGCACCTCCTCCTTGACGACCTTGTCGCGCCAAGTGCAGCATGGAGATGACTGCCACCTGGTGCTCGCAGAGGAGCAGCTCTGCTTTCTTCTGCACTATGCGAAGGGCTACCAGTACCATGGCCAATCTCGACCACGGCTGCAGTGCCCTAGCGGCTGCCTAGCCACTGTCGGCTATGGCGAAGGCGTCTTTCAGCAACCACTCCTTGATCTTTGCAAGCTTCCAATCAAGGCGGGACGATACCCCATGGTTGTCTCCACGGTAGTGAGCGATCGGCCATGGGCCTAGGCCTCCACGAAGTCGGGGTCCCTGCGGACCCTGGCTGGCACCTCGTCGGACTTGAGAACATGAAGGCATTGCTCCGCTCTTGTCGCGCCGCCTTCTAGCCGCCCTCTCTCAATCGACAAGATGGCTCGCGACGATGAGGAGCCGCCGCTGCCGCCTAGGTAGAGGAGGCTGCGGTGTTCGCACATGAACACGTCACCGTGTACCTCCAACGCCGAGGGTGATGCACCGCAGCTCACGTCGTAGGAGACCCGTTCGGAAGCGCGGTATGCAGGCAATCTGGCGGGCGCTTTTGAGGACCCGAAACCCCACACACCCGGGAGGGACCCCGTCAGGGCTCCCGGCGGCTATGGGCTGCCCTAGGTCGACCTGATCGCCCCTAGGGCCTCGAGGTTCACCGTCCTGCAATGAAGAAGAACGAACGAAGAACGAGGAAGAACAACAAGGGAGAAGATAAAAGTAAAGGTAAAAGATGATAGACTGATTTGTCGATTGTGTGTTTTTCAATCGGCCGTCACCCCTTAAGTATATAAGAGGCGGCTCGACTTCACGTGCAAGGAAAAGGCTTCAATTCACGTCCAAAACCCTAGTCCAATTCGGATTTGTTTGGTCCAAACTTTCCAAAACTGTTCGGTAAAATCTGGCTGCACCTTGCGGGCCATGTTTGAGTGAGTAAATGATCTTGGTTGGAAACGAGCCCAAAAGCAATCTTGACTGTTTCGACGGGACTAACAACTTCCATGTTGAACGTTTTTTTATCTGAGGACATCTTGAAAGGGTTTTCAGCTGTTTTCCGAAGTATGCAGCAGTGAAATTCAAAACCCGGACGAAACATGTCCGGAGTGTCCGGCCATCCAAAGATAAAATCAAAACCCGGATGGTTTTCCCGGAGTGTCCGGCCATCCAGTGTAGCAGCGTCTTCTACTGACTGTAGCTTTTGCATACGACCTCGGATTAAGACAGTTTTTATATCAGAATCATCCGTTTTGACGAGACCAAGAACTTTGCAGTTGTAACTTTTTCCATCAGAGGCCATCTTGGTTGCGTAATCAGCCGAATACTGTTCTGAATACAAAATCTCAGTACTTCGAACACAACTTCGGCCTTAGAGATGAGATCGGATGGCTATGGCCCAAATATCAAAGTTTCTCCTTTTGAAAACAACTTTCTCACTTTGATCACTTTTCCATTTGAAGCCTTCTTAATTACATTTTTGACCATGCCAAATCTGGTGTCAACGCATGCCCCTCTGTTTTTCGGCAAAACTTGTGTGCCGAAAAATAACTTACACGGAGTTTGTTCTGAGTGCGATGTCAACACTCCATCGGCCATTTTGTACGTGCTTTGGACGATAAGTATATATCGGCCATTTAGATTAGCAACAAAAGTGAAGCTAATCGAGCATATAATGATTTGGTAATACCCTTTCATGATGTAAGAAATTATATTGCATCCATGGATTAAAATAAGCCCATTTAGGGTAACCAATCATACCTGATGAAGAATTCCATGGCATAGGCATCAACGACATTGTTGAAGAAAATGGATAATGTGTGGACCAAAGATGTTGAAACCTTCGGCTTGGTCCTTCGTAGCTTTCACTCTTTTCCTTCTTCACCTTTGCTGCACTCCTTGTAAAGGAAGCTCGCACATAATTCTTATTTTGAATATTTCCTTTGGGAACCCATGCCATATTTCTCTTTTCAAGTTCTTGTGCACTAAGATTCTGCAATTCCTTCTTTTGCCAATACGATAAGCCGAGTGGGCACCCCGGCTGCGATTTTATTCGAAGTAATGACAATTCTTGTTTTACCTTGTGCACTCTCAACTTCTTCCCTATTTGGCACTTGATTGACTTGCCTCACTGCCTTTTGTAGCCAATGTCAACACTTTAATTGACTCTTTTTCATTAGATATCATATCTGAAGTGGCACTCTTACGAGCATCTCTTTTGACGCGGTAGACTTGCTCAACCACCTTTTTCTTCTTCCTTGAGCTCCGGACCGATTCCTTATGATTGAAATAGTCTTTAATATGTGATTGTTCAACTGTTGTTTTTCTCGGAGCTGCATAATACTGGTGAGATGGTTTGTAATAATATGGAGAATGTGTCTTTGTATCATACTTGTCCCATGATGGATATGGATTTACGTGAGCATAGGGAGGCATCCACGACATTGGCATCGGCGGCCCAAAATAAGGATATGAACAACTTGCATTCAAATTCTCTTCTTGCCAATATTGATCCTTGGATTTGCGCCTAGGGGGTGATCTTGATGCTTTTGCATTAGTTGGCCAATAAGCACTATTCTCCTCACTTATCTTCTGATATTTTTCCAATAGTTGCGCGAAAGTGACTTTCGGCTTTTTACCTTTGTGCTTACGTCGACCTTTGTTTTCTTTGGTTGTGCTTGCACCGATCTTTGGATTTTTTTTGTTGCCCCCCAGTATTTGGCATCTTTTGTGCAACCTCGATGGAATTTTTTCCCTCAAGAATATTATCATCGTGCTCTTGAACAACTTCCTTACTTGAAAGCTTGATCCCAATACCCACGGGCCTTACCTTCTCGTGTTTAGATGGATCGGCTTGAAGCAGCCGATACAAAAACCGTTTGCCGTCAGGACCAATCGGAATAGACTGGTCATCCCTTGGCGTTTCAACAAGTTTCAATCATCCCTTTTCAATGGCTGATTTAACTACTTGACGAAACATATTGCAATCCTCAAAACTGTGCTTGAACGAATCATGCAACTTACAATACATTCGTCCTCGGATAGATGGTTTTTGATGGTGATCGAGAACTCTAATGTAATTATTTTTCAGCAACAAATCAATTATTTGATCACACATGCTTGAATTGAAGGGATGCTTCTCATTTTCTAGCCGATCTTGGTGTGAGAACGGCTTTCCAGGTAAGCAAACGAATGGTTTAGAATACCCCCATTCGGCTATGCATTGTGTTTTGCATTCTATCTCCGAGGTCTTTGGATAAGATATTATACAAGCATCAGTTTTATCAATAGAATTTAACCTTGGCTTTAAAATTCTGAAATGAAAATAGTTAGAACACATATGTCTCAATTGAGACCAAGTGTAAGCCAAGTAAGAAACAAGCAAAGCTACCCAATTATATATGAACTTTTGATAAAGCAATGAGGAAAACTTTGGCTGCAATAATAAGTCACAATCGGTCTTTATAAATGGCACAATGTGTTGACCGATATGCTTTGCAACGATTTTATTGCTAACAAATAAATTACCCTTCTTCATTGGTCTTTCAAGATTGCTTATGAGAATTTTCTAATAGAAGCATCAACAATAAAGTTGTGACCAAACCGGAAGATAGGTAAATCACTTGCTAGACATACCTCTTCGAATACATTGGGAGAGCATGATGGTTGCGTTACTTGAACGATATCTTGTTCCTTTTTTGAATAGCTCCCCAACACCTTGTCGTCCTATTTTTCTAGAACAGATTTGGCATACGTAATATGTGATTCGGTCTTTTCAATAGCCGAATTAACTTTGTTATCCGAATCACCACTTTTATTCATAACTCTATCCACACCCAATGCTTTCTCTTTTTTACATAATCTAGCTTGGATTGCACCAGAAGTAATAGGCTTTCCCTCTTTTATTAATTCATGTAGAACAACATTGCATTTGTCCCAAAATGATGTAAGATTTTTCTTAATGACCCAATCTGGATAGAGTTGCCCCCCGACACTTTTAGACTCTTTCAGTAACTAAATGTCGCCGAAATTCTGTAATTGTGCGGGGAAAACATTGTATGCTACGATACTAGGTGAAGACACATGTGATCCTATAGAATTTTCACTTATTCGGCTATTAGCATGAAGGTGCGAAGCCGAATTATGAATACCTGTAATTGCATATGGTGCCAAAACATTAGTAGCATGAGGTGTAGCACATGATGTTTGAGGGTAATTGGCCGGATAACTAGTAGTAGCATGGCCAATTCCCCTATCCATCGGCATGTTTGGATTAATATATTGCAAGTTAGTTGCCGATGAATAAAAAGGTGAAACACTTTGTTGCATACTATCGGAAGTTCCTATGTGAGGTGTTTCAACTTGATTAACCAAACTCATCATGTTGTTCATCGGCATATGGATTCTAGGGTTGCCGATGCATGAGAGTTGGAATACATATATTGCATGTTGCTAAAATTATATGAGGTAGAAGCATGAATATTTTGTTGCATCGGCTCTTGCACATAATTAGATGCATGACTGATAAAGCTAGGGCTAGCCGATACATTGGTCTTTTCTATGGACTCAATGTGATCTTGGATCACTAAAATGGAAATGAAGAGTCTTGAGCTTTTGCCAATATGAGCCCTTAGCATTTTGAGGGGTCCACATATCTAGTCCATGCCATGCACATCATTGAACTTTCCGAAACATTTAACTTGAATGGATATTAGTTCAATGAGCTATATGTTGTTATGAATTACCAAAACCAACCGGGGATTAGTTGCACTTTCATCCTCCTCCTCCTCCTCCTTCCTTCAATTGACAGATCGACGTAGCTTCGATTTGAAAGCTTGCGTCGTCGTCGCTGACGAGTTTGTGTGCAGGGAGAGCTCGATGACGAGGGCTACGTCGCGGTGGCGAGCATGGCCTCACCGCAGAGGAGCACAACCCTGTCGTGGAGGACGAGGAGGGCAGGCAGCTCATCGACGTGGTCAACGGCTACAACCCGCTGTTTCCGCACCTACCCGCCCCACCCACGCCGTACCATCCCACCCCCACCCGCACCCCGTGGTGCCCCCGTGGAGGGCCAAGAGGGAGGATAGCTCGCCCACGAGGTCGACGGCGACGACCCACTAGTGCCACACCTGCCTGCCCCACCCGCGCCGATGGCGAACCAAGTAAGCATCTCGTCTCTTCTCTGAAACAGCTCCTTCCTCCCTCGCTCGTCTCGTTTCTACTGTGTCTGCGCCTAACCTGCTTGGCGTTGACGTGCGTGAGCTGTGTAGGATGTAGGGTACTGACGGCATGATCTATTTGCTCGACCAACAGCAGCAGGAGGAGAAGGAGATCGTCGAGGTGGCTGGCCAGGCCCGGCTGCCTCTCCAGCGCAACCAACCCCGCCGCTCGTCCCTGCCCCTGATCCCGCTGCCGCTTGGACGCAGGTAGTGTCGGTATCCTCCTCCCCCTCCCCCTCTCATCCTTGGTGCCGGCATGGAGATGAAGCGTTAGATTCACGACCACTATTGAAATTTTGCAAATAATCCACCATTGTTTGTGTGCGGCCGCGATGTAGGTTCTGCGCGTGTTGCCTTACATTCACGACCTTGTTCTTCGTTTTGTTGTCATGTTATTCCGCGTTAGACTTGGCAAATTTATTGTGCAAGTTTGGTGTCAGTGGGTGGCAGCGACAGGAATAGGTGCAGTAATGGTATTACTACATTGGCATTGAGTAACTCGTCCGATCACGTTATATATGTTTCAGTTTGCAACGACTACCCATCCAAAGTCAATCACATTTTTTATTGCAGGTGGAAGTTCAGGGGCATTTGGAGTCACCGACAACCTAGGGATGTAGGTATACACGTGGATCACTTTGTGGATCAGTTTGAATTGTTGCATGGCAATGCAGGAGTAACGATTTGTCTTCCCGTTGAACCGTATGAACGTTTTATCTTACTTTTGGTGTGTGTTGTGTGCGTGATAGCGTGTGCTTTTAACGGTGGATGAAATAAATAAATAACTTTATACCAAAGTTTTGTTTTTATTTATTTTATTTTTATCATACTATAATATTAAGGAGTATAATTTTAATTATTAAGTTGCTATATTTAACCACATAATTTAATTGGTGTAATTAAGCAATGTTCTTTGTTATCAATTGTAGTGCATATCACTAATCATTTTCATTATGCTAAATTTAATTAAGTGATGTATCATAAGTTATCTTAAAATTAATTTTGTGGCGATAGTGCACATATACATATTTTTCTGTATGTGCATATATTCACCTATGGTTAATGCATATATTGATGTTATAAGTGTCTAAAGAATAATGTTCAACTAATATCTTAATAGTAATATCTAGTGTATTATCAGGCGTGCATATTTACAGAACCTTGTAGAATATAAATTGTACTATTTGCAAATGTGTTGCAAGTTAGATTTGGCAATAAGCTCAACGTATATATGGTTTTGAAATAGCACGGGTCGCCAGATGCACGTGCAATGCTTCACACTCCCAGCAAACTGGACTTCACTTCCAATGGCACTAAAGCAGCAGCTACTTCCAAAAGGCAGCAACATACTATCCCCTAGGCCCCACAACTAGCTATAAAGTTTTTCTCTCCTTTGTTAAAATTGTATATAAAACAATGGGACTTATGATGAAGTTGTTAATTAATCAGAGATTACATAGTTAGTCATTGGTATGGGGCCTGATCCATTTGCCGAGTTATCGCCTAGGCACCTCGTATCAACCGTGGCATTTCTGTTTTTATATTCCTTTGTAATCTGTTGGTTGCGTACTCCTCGCCGATTGATGGCTTTGTTAATGCAACGTCGCCCTCACACTGATCCTCTACTCTAAACGAAAGCAACATGCAAACTCCCTGTCCATTCATCATTACTTCAATGTTTTGGCATTTACTTTTTCAACATTTTTTTCTTTCAGTTTCGTTATATATATATATATATATATTTGTATGGACCCCTTTTCTATCTTTTTTTTGAATTTCTCGCCTTTTGTGTTGTATTTTTTGAAATGCAAACTTTTTTAGTTACACAATTTTTAAAATACCGAAACAATTTCTAAACTTACATGGATGTTTTTTAAATGTATGAACAGTTACTAAAATTCTACCAACAATTTCGAAAATAATACATCAAAACTTAAAAAAGATCCCTGATCACTTTTTAAAATACATGACCATATAGATAAAAATCTTAACAATTTAAAAAGTATATTGACACTATAGAAAATGGATCTATGTGACGATCGCTGCGTCAAGTAGTAGATCAAATGCACACAAAGTTCTTCCGTGGACCGGCCAATATTGGCGCAACATGCATGCTCGTTCCAAATACAGTTTTCTTTCACAGTCTTCTTTTGCTCAGTTTCTTTCATTTAAGTTTTCCCTAAAAACATTTTAAAAAATGTTTTCCCTAAAAACTGGCTACTATATGTTTTTTACAGATTCCCAAAGTATCAATTATAATTTAGAAAAATGCTCACACAATGTAAAAAATAAAATAATTTTGTTAAATTTTTCATTAGTTAGAAAATGAATTTATAATTCAATTTTATAAAAATTTATTACTAATTTTCCGAATTATTCATAATTTTTAGAAATTATTCACGCACTTCAAAATCTTGTTCAATATAAAATAAATTCACGAATTTGCAGAAGTGTTCTTAATGGACCGCAATGGTTGGGACAAAATTGTGAAAATGTCTATCTGACAATCGTTGCGTCGAGCAAATGCACAAAATGTTCTTCCGCGGGCTAGCCCATATTGGCGTATCATGCAGGCTCCCTCCAAATGCGGTTTCTACTCAAAAAATCCAAATGCGTTTTTCTTTCACAACCTTCTGTGCATTTCTTTTTTTTATGGTTTTCCCTAAAGACAGACTGCTAGCATTTATTTTACCGATTTATAAGAAATATCAATTCGGAATCCTAAAAGTTGTTCACACAATTTTAGTAGAATTTGTGATTTTGAAAATGTTCACATATTTATAAAATACTCGGATATTTGTAAAATGATCACGGATTTCAAAATATTGACGAATAGTAATACACGTTCACGAATTTGAAAAGGTGTTCTCAACTGGTCAACTGACTGGCTCGCTATATGGAAAGCACCTACGTGACAAATTTGTTGCATGCTGCTTCCAAATGCGTTTGTTTTCACAACATTTTTTGCTTACTATTTTTTGTAGTCACGTACATTTTGTTTCACAACATGTTTTCCTCAAATCCATTATCGAAAAAATGTTTTCTTCAAATATCACGTATATTTTTTAATGGTCCAATGAACTGTTTTAATTATTTTATAATTTTTCTGATGTCAGGAAACACATTTTTTGAAACCCGTGGACATTTTAAAATGCCAGCATCATTTTTTTAATGCTATCAACAATTTTGAGAAGTTCCTTTTTTTAATTACTCAATTTTCTTACATTATATATATTTTTACATGTGACGAAACACATTTTTTGAAACCCGTGGACATTTATAAATGCCAGCATCATTTTTTAATGATATCAACATTTTCTGAACATGCTAGAACTTTTAAACTATATAGTATGGCATTTTTCATTTAAAAAAATACTAGTAAATATAAAATGAATGACGAGACGAGACTCACTGAGTAGATAATGGCCTCATGTACATGGGCTTCGAGTTCCCTTCTTGGGTTTCCTAGGCTTGGGTGCCACCCAAGCCCAGTTCGAAACGGCCATGCACAGACACAAGTTAGCCCACCTCGCGAAGCTTTCATATAACCAATCTCACTGAAATCATTGTAAATAATTTCCGCAACAACTCACGGGAAATCATTTCTAGTTCAGAAAACTAGAAACTGCGGTTGTACTTCTGTTCATACGTGTCCGTGTTATCTGTGTGTGCGTGATTGTCGGACTTCCTTGTGGTCAAAGGGGAAGGTGGGGCTCATGCCTTGCCAAATTTTTTCTCCGACGATGCAACAATAAATGCACTAGTTCTTCAAAAAAGAAAAGGCTCTTGCAAAATAAGCTGGTTAATTCTTTTCAATTGATTTTTTAATGAATTGTATTAGTATATGCATGATCCTTGCCATCCCAGAGATGCATTACAACTAAACGCCATGTCTAGAGAATATATCATGGGATAGTATTTAGCATTTAGTGCCCTCGCACATAGACTCTGAAGGCACTTTATGAGTCACCAAAACTGCCTTCTGAGAAGGTTTGGTTAAGCACTTTTTGGTCCTTGAATGTCATACCTCCTTGGCCCTTATTCTGTTTCTCCCAACTTGACCAATGCGTGCGTCGTCGGTAAATTTCATTGCTCCACCAAAATTCTCCTGTCAAGTGAGCAGCTCCTTACACATGCATGGCGAGAATTGAACACACTCATTGCATAGGTGGGAATAGTATGCGTCACTAATTTAAACAGAGTCATTCAGTCTTTTCCCTTGTCTTTGATTGGCTGGAATTTACCATTTATCACACCTCCTTTTGGGACCGGCAAACAACATATTTCTCATCGAACGAACTGCACGGTGTTTAGAGAGATGTCACTTCTTGGCCCTCCTATGGTGACCACTTATTTTAAAGAAGTGGTGACAATTTTGATGGACTAACCAGCTGATCAGTAGTTCTATTGTAATTATTCAGTACTTGCTTCACAATATTGGCTTGATCTAGGCTAGCTTCAAAAACAAGTAAGCTATTGTGTGCAAACATCAGATGATAAATTCTTGGGCTTTGGCGACAAATTCTTAGCTCATGTAATTCACCCTATTCAACTCGTCTCTCTACCAATCGTGCGAGTCCATCTGCAACAAAAATAAAGAGGTATGGAGAGAGTCAGAGAGGGGGTCTCCCGGTCTCAAGCCACGCATCGGCGAAAACTCTCGAGCTGGTTTCCATTGTAGCAGACAAAGTATTTGACAGACTTAACAGATCTCATGATCCATTGCATGCATTTATCCGTAAAACCCAACTTTTCCATATCCCTCTCTGGATACGCCAACTCGACTCTCTCATAAGACTTTACAGGTACATAATTTTCCTTTTGTATCTGAACTTTTCTGGATAGTATCAATGCGTTCAAAATCTATGAGGGCATCATCGTAGTTATTCTCCCTGGTATGGAAGGTGCTTTGAGTCGGGGAGATTAAATCATTAAGGAGAAGCCGCTTTCTATTAACTAAGAGGGTGTTTGTTTTCAGGGACTTATTGATTTAGGGACTTAAAAAAGTCTCTATAAGTCCCATCTAAACCAAACAGGAGGGACTTATAGGGACTTAAAATGGGTATTTGGGACTTATGAAATAAGACTCTTAAGGAGAGTCTTATAGGGACTTATAGTTGTAATATGGTCTTATAGGGACTTATAAGTTCCAGGAACCAAACAGGTAGGGATTTTTTAGGGACTTGGGACTTATAAGTTGGGACTAAAAAAAGTCCTAGGACTTATGAACCAAACAGGGCCTAAACACTTTGACAGAATTTTATATACTACGTTACATAAGCTGATGGTTCTTTAGTTAGGGTGTTCGGATTCTCTCTCCGGGATTAGCACAATGATAATTTCATTGATGCCCTACAACACTTTTTTTGAGAATAATGCCCTACAACATTGAAACATTAGCAAATATAATTCTTTAATTCTTGTGATCACGTCGCTCTTTACAGTACATCAATATCTTCCGTAAAAATCTTGTTGGGAATCCATCTGCTGCAGGTGCACTCTCACTGGTATTATTTCTATAATTCATGGAAGAAACATGTAGCCAAAAATGACATCTCGCAACTTCAAAAGCGGTTTAGGGCATCTCCTCCAACGTTGACCCCCCTAAAACAGACACTTCATTTTTCTGGGAGCCATCCATCTAGCCATACCCACATACATTTCAACGTAGTTTTAAACAAACCAGACGATATTCATGTAATTAAGACGGAATTCACTAAAGTTCAGGCATAATTTAGATAAAAGGATGGTATTTTGTCCGTCTTAAAACCTAAAACAGAAATCCTTCACTAGCTTGTAGCAGGCGGTGACCTCGTGCGCATGGGCGGCCTGTCCTCCGTCATTGTCGTCGTTGCCAGAGTGGTCCTTCCAGCGGCGGCAGGGCACGGGGCGCGTAAGCCCTACCCGGCCGCCACCTGGCGCTCGCGGAGGAGCCACTCTGGTTTCTCCTGCACCGTGCAGAGCGCTACCGTGTCCAGTCCCGACTCCGTCCATGATGCCCTAGCGGCAACCTAGCCACTGTCAGCTATGGTGGAGGTGTCGTTGAGTAACCACTCCTCGTCGATCTTTGCAAGCTTCCCATCAAGGAGGCGACGGTAGCCCACGTCCATCATCACGGTGGTGAGCGATCGGTCATGGGCCCAGGCCTGCTCGAGGTCGGGGTCCTTGCGGACCCAGGCTAGCACCTCGTCGGACTTGGCGAACACGGAGGCATTGCACCGCTCCCGCCATGTCGCTTCTGCCCACCCTCTCTCGGCCAACACGATGGCTCGTGACGGGGAGGAGCCGCCACCGCTGAGGTAGAGGACGAGGCGGCTGTGCGCCTTCGCGATCACCGGCGTCACCTGCTCCTTGACGCCTTGGTGCGCCAAGTGCAGTATGGTGGCGACGTCGGCTGGTCAACACCGTCCTTCTCAATCACCGCGTTGACATTGAAGCGGCGCCGTCTGCTTGTCCGGTCATGTCGCACTGACCAAAATGAATACCATGGAATCACGTCCGCTCTGGAGTAGTGCTAGCCGACATGAATGCGTGACAACCGCTTCTTGCAAGGGGGCTTTTCGGGCGAAGAGGGTTTAGTGTGGGATTGGGATGACGGATGTGTATGTGAAGGTCCCTGGTTTGCCTTTGATTTGTGAAAAAAGTACTCCGAACCGTTTCATGGACGGATTAGGCATCGATGGTAAAAATGCATCCAGACCACTCGGTGCGGACGGACGCAGCAGGTGATTTGAGTGTGCACGTTGGAGATACACTTTATGCCCGGTTAAAAAATGGCATCTGCTTAGCTCCTCCCGTACCTATTTTCCTGAAAACCGAGCCCACCGTCCTCTTGCTCTAGGAATGGAGTGTACACGTCATCTAATTCGGTTGCTACCATACCCATGTTTCTTGGCTTCTTATGCATGACCCATGCAGTTTCTACATCTTCCAACAAGGCATTTTCTTTCTCGCAGAATATTTCCTACCTATCACAGAATATTTCGTACTCCTCACAGCAGTACCTACGACCGAGACGACACCAGTGCCCGGTACTCCTCACAGCACGCCTACGCACAAGGTTAACTAATACTTGCTTTACCCCACATTAATTTCCGCTCAAACAGAGTATCTAATTCTAAAATACATTTAGATACATTCGACTGAAATACGTCTAGATATATCCGTTTTAGCAAAAATTAGTATGGGGATGAAGGGAGTAGTTGACTTCCGAACGGGAGGAAATAAGATGTCCCACCTGACATTCCTGGAAGATGTTCGACCCTGACATTTTGTTTGCCAAACCTGGTTAGAGTAGCTCCCACATATCCCACCTCCCCTTAAAATAACAGTCGTTTTACGGTACCGGAACGAAAAGTCACCCCGACCAGGTCCCGTAAAACGGCCCATCGCGTAATATCTTTTTCCTGCGGTGATCTGCATATTTCGGCCCGCAACCCACAAATCTCCAGTTTTTCCCTAGTTTTGACACTTCCTCTATCGCACAAAAGGGTTAGTGTCAGCGATGTTTTAGCAACCTCTCTGCCCCTGCGGCTCAGCCGTCCGCGCGTCACCATGGAGTAGCCGGAGCCTCCCGCCGCCCGAGCCTCCCTCACTTCAGCCGCGACCATGGGCTTCAGGCCTTGCCACGACCGTACGGCTCAGGGCATGCGCTCAGATAAATCGTCGCCGCCATACCAAGTGGCCTTGAGCAACGGCGGAGCTTCGTGGGGGCGAACCTGGGCGGTCGCCCCCCCAGCGAAAAAGAAAATTTTCTCATACCCCTATGTATCAGGCCCACTCATATGCTAGGACTTAGTCAACGATGCCTGGAGCCCTGGATACGCACGAATCCAGCCACCAGACCAGGCGGTGACCTACTCCACTACTCCATCTCCAGAATTCTTTTCCCCAACTAGACCGCGGACGGCTGGGGCATGGGGGTGGGGCACCGGCGTCTGGGAG
>NW_025225431.1:0-22295 GCF_018294505.1 Triticum aestivum
AACAGTGAGTAATAGTCCATGAAACGGGCCAGAATCGGCCAATACCGCGAGTGTTGATGACCGACATGTAAGCGCACCTTGGGGTACGTCAACCATGGAAATCACTCCGAGACCCCAAAACAGTGAGTAATAGTCCATGAAACGGGCCAGAATTGGCCAAAACTGCGAGTGTTGATGACCGACACGTAAGCGCACATTGGGGTTCGTGAATCGTGGAAATCACTCCGAGACCCCAATACAATGAGTATTAGTCCATGAAACGGGCCAGACTCGGCCAAAACTGCGAGTGTTGATGACCGACACGTTGTGGGCTGTGCTCGAGGCCACGTTTGGGCCCTCGTGCGCTGGCAACGAGTTGTACGTCATGGAGCAATTCTGTGACTACAAGATGACTAATGAGCACTCTGTTGTTCGGCAGACTCATGGGATGCAGTCACTCTCTAAGGAACTTGAGTACTTTAAGTGTGTGTTGACACCTTCATGGAAACAAGGGACATGAGTTTTCTGATTTGGATCTCATTAGCACTCTTGATTTTTAGGAGAAGGCGAGAGAAAAAGACACACGTGCTCGGGCCGCTGAGGGAGCTTCTAGTGCCCACATGGTACACGAGAAGAACTTCCAGCCCAACCAGCCCCAAAACAACAAGAACAAATCTCAGGGGAAAGGCAAGTTTGATGCAAAGAATAAGCCATCACATTCTACCAACTTCAAGAAGAATTCTCATAACGAGAAGGGATACAAACCTCAATTTTGGTAGCACCGCACAAATTTTATATGGCTGCATCTACCTGCTGTCAGCTAACCTCATGGTGCTCCAGGTATTCCTACATTCGTAACTAGGTACAATGACCACCGCAAGATGAAATTAGCTTATTCGTACATTGACTTGCTGAATGCAGTGCGGAATGATCCTGTCATGTGTGGAGGAGCAAACAAGCAGTGCAGCCGAAGGTGGAAATCAACCAAGGACTTATGAAATTATATGTAATCTTCCTCAGGCAGGTCAGTATCCCCTTCGCCCAGATGATCGTGTTTTGTCATGCCGAGCTATTTATATGTGCTACTGTTTTGCAACACCGTTTAAGTATAGCTATTATTTTCCTATCTTTTCAGGTTCAGGACAATGAATATGATTTCAGGGGAACTGCACAATATGGACCCATGTTGAGTCATCTCTATTGCCTCATGTGTTTGCTGCAAATGTGTCAGCATCAATTGCAAGATGAGGCAGCTAGCTAGCTGTGGAGTTGCCAACATGCTCAAAGTGCTTGCAACATTTTGAGAAGAAACAAGCATGCCCAGGAAATTAATGCGTGCGCAGGGAGGCCCTTTGCTCAGAGAAGCATCGACCGATTTTTTTTATTTCCAAACCTTCTCACAGCTTTGTATATTGGTTATAGTATGGTGAATCATTAAGATGCATAGACATGTTGAACTTTTGTTCTTCTGAATGTTAGTTTAATGTGAGTGTCTGCATCCAGTACTGCATCCTCTAATTTGGTGGATGCACACAGAGAAAATAAATCTCCTTAATTTACTCCATAACCACCCTATTAAATAGGCCTAGTAACAAACCAGGCGCATGCAGTGGCCGGCGGGCACATGCATCCTGCATGCATGGCCAGTCAGCCAAGCCCATGCGCCAGCTCCAATGCAGCAACGCAAAAGAAGAGAGCGGCTCTTGGGAAAAAGCGAGTAGTTAGTGCAGCGGGCCTTATAAACATGAACAGCTTGCTCTCCTGCTTCCATCTCCCCACCCAATTCCCCCCGCTCCCCAATCTTCCTCACTCATCCAAAAAACCCCGCTCACCTTTTTCCTCACTCGTACAGAAAACGCCTGCTCCTCTTCTACCACTCCTACAGAAATCCCCAGCCCTCCTTCTTCCCAGTCGCACTGCCACTAGGCTCGTCTCTGGCTACTCTGCTCAAACCCGTGAGCTCAGCGCGACGCCCACAAGGAAAATGGAGTCGGCTGGCCCCAGCAGCAAGAAGATGAGGCTCCCGCCAGCGGCGACACCGGTTGTAGATCCCACACCCGGTAGCGCGGGGAGAAGCGGCGAGCCCCCCCCCCACCCGGATCTGAGGAACCGGTATAGTCTCCGGTGGATCGCATCAGCGATCTCCCGGGCGTCATCCTTGAGGAGATCATCTCACTTCTCCCCACCAAGGATTGCTGCCGCACACAAGTCCTCTCAACTTGGTGGCGCCCTCTATGGTGCACCGCACCCCTCAATCTCGACTGTCGTCAAATATCTGTCCTTCCTGAATTTGATCTCCTCAGAGCCATCGTCTCTTCAAACCAGTAGGGCCCCGTTCAATGCCTCTGCATCCCGACAGCTACCTGTTGTCCATACCCGGCAAGGTGGACGCTTGGCTGACATCCCCTGAATTCGGAAAACTCCAGCAGTTTGAGTTCTACCATTACCACGAAAGTTTCATACCACGAACATACCAAGAATTCGTGCCCACACCACTGTTGTCCATCTCGCAATTTTCCTCCTCTCTCCACAACGCCACCTTCGCCCGGTGCCATCTACCAGACAATCTGGTACAAATTCTTCGAGTCCCACTGCTAAAAAAACTTTCGCTTGTGGTGGTTTTGTTGGGGAACGTTGCAGAAAATAAAAAATTTCCTACAGTTTCACCAAGATCAATCTATGAGTTCATCTAGCAACGAGAGAGAGGAGTGCATCTACATACCCTTGTAGATCGAGCGGAAGCGTTCAAGAGAACGGGGTTGAGGGAGTCATACTCGTCGTGATCCAAATCACCGATGATCCTAGTGCTGAATGGACAGCACCTCCGCGTTCAACACACGTACGGTTGGGGAAGACATCTCCTCCTTCTTGATCCAGCAAGGGGGAAGGAGAGGTTGATGGAGATCTAGCAGCACGACGGCGTGGTGGTGGATGCAGCAGGGATCCTGACAGGGCTTCGCCAAGCGTCTGCGAGAGGGAGAGGTGTAGCAAGGGGGAAGGGAGGCGCCAAGTGCATGGGTGCGGCTGCCCTCCCTCCCCCCCTCCGTCTTTATATAGGGCCCCTAGGGGGGTGCCGGCCCTAGGAGATGGGATCTCCTAGGGGGGCGGCGGCCAAGGGGGTGGCTTGCCCCCCAAGGCAAGTGGAGGCGCCCCCCACCCCTAGGGTTTCCAACCCTAGGCGCAGGGGGGGCAAGGGGGGTGCACCAGCCCACCAGGGGCTGGTTCCTCTCCCACTTCAGCCCATGGGGCCCTCCGGGATAGGTGGCCCCACCCAGTGGACCCCCGGGACCCTTCCGGTGGTCCCGGTACAATACCGGTGACCCACGAAACTTTCCCGATGGCCGAAATCGGACTTCCTATATATAATTCTTTACCTCCGGACCATTCCGGAACTCCTCGTGACGTCCGGGATCTCATCCGGGACTCCGAACAGCTTTTGGTTTACTGCATACTCATATCTCTACAACCCTAGCGTCACCAAACCTTAAGTGTGTAGACCCTATGGGTTCGGGAGATACGCAGACATGACCGAGACGGCTCTCCGGTCAATAACCAACAGCGGGATCAGGATACCCATGTTGGCTCCCACATGCTCCTCGATGATCTCATCGGATGAACCACGATGTCGAGGATTCAAACAACCCCATATACAATTCCCTTTGTTAATCGATACGTTACTTGCCCGAGACTCGATCGTCGGTATCCCAATACCTCGTTTAATCTCATTACCGGCAACTCACTTTACTCGTACCGTAATGCATGATCACGTGACCAGACACTTGGTCACATTGAGCTCATTATGATGATGCATTACCGAGTGGGTCCAGAGATACCTCTCCGTCATACGGAGTGACAAATCCCAGTCTCGATTCGTGCCAACCCAACAGACACTTTCGGAGATACCCGTAGTCTACCTTTATAGTCACCTAGTTACGTTGTGACGTTTGGCATACCCAAAGCACTCCTACGGTGTTCGGGAGTTGCACAATCTCATGGTCTAAGGAAATGATACTTGACATTTGGAAAAGCTCTAGCTAAACAAACTACACGATCTTTGAGCTATGCTTAGGATTGGGTCTTGTCCATCACATCATTCTCCTAATGATGTGATCCCATTATCAATGACATCCAATGTTCATAGTCAGGAAACCATGACTATCTATTGATCAACGAGCTAGTCAACTAGAGGCTCACTAGGGACATGTTGTGGTCTATGTATTCACACGTGTATTACAATTTCCGGATAATACAATTATAGCATGAATAACAGACAATTATCATGAACAAAGAAATATAAAAATAACCATTTTATTATTGCCTCTAGGGCATATTTCCAATAGTCTCCCACTTGTACTAGAGTTCAATAATCTAGTTACATTGTCATGAATCGAACACCCATGGAATTCTGGTGTTGATCATGTTTTGCCCTAGGGAGAGGTTTAGTCAACGGATCTGCCACATTCAGGTCCGTATGTACTTTACAAATATCTATGTCTCCATCTTGAACATTTTCACGAATGGAGTTGAAGCGACGCTTGATGTGCCTGGTCTTCTTGTGAAACCTGGGCTCCTTGGCAAGTGCAATAGCTCCAGTGTTGTCACAGAAGAGTTTGATCGGCCCCGGCGCATTGGGTATGACTCCTAGGTCGGTGAAGAACTCCTTCACCCACATTGCTTCATGCGCTGCCTCCGAGGCTGCCATGTACTCCGCTTCACATGTAGATCCCGCCACGACGCTTTGCTTGCAACTGCACCAGCTTACTGCCCCACCATTTAAAATATACACGTATCTGGTTTGTGACTTAGAGTCATCCATATCTGTGTCGAAGCTAGCGTCGACGTAACCCTTTATGACGATCACTTCGTCACCTCCATAGACGAGAAACATGTCCTTTGTCCTTTTCAGGTACTTCAGGATATTCTTGACCGATGTCCAGTGTTCCTTGCCGGGATTACTTTGGTACCTTCCTACCAAACTTACGGAAAGGTTTACATCAGGTCTAGTACACAGCATGGCATACATAATAGATCCTATGGCTGAGGCATAGGGGATGACACTCATCTCTTCTTTATCTTCTACCGTGGTCGGGCATTGAGCCGAGCTCAATCTCACACCTTGCAATACAGGCAAGAACCCTTTCTTGGACTGATCCATATTGAACTTCTTCAATATCTTATCAAGGTATGTGCTTTGTGAAAGACCTATGAGGCGTCTCGATCTATCCCTATAGATCTTGATGCCTAATATGTAAGCAGCTTCTCCAAGGTCCTTCATTGAAAAACACTTATTCAAGTAGGCCTTAATGCTGTCCAAAAGTTCTATATCATTTCCCATCAAAAGTATGTCATCCACATATAATATGAGAAATGCTACAGAGTTGCCACTCACTTTCTTGTAAACGCGGGCTTCTCCATAAGTCTGCATAAACCCAAACGCTTTGATCATCTCATCAAAGCGAATGTTCCAACTCCGAGATGCTTGCACCAGCCCATAAATGGATTGTTGTAGCTTGCATACCTTGTTAGCATTCTTAGGATCGACAAAACCTTCCGGCTGCATCATATACAGTTCTCCCTTAAGATAACTGTTAAGGAATGTCGTTTTGACGTCCATCTGCCATATCTCATAATCATAGTATGCGGCAATTGCTAACATGATTCGGATGGACTTCAGCTTCGCTACGGGAGAGAAAGTCTCATCGTAGTCAACCCCTTGAACTTGCTGATAACCCTTAGCGACAAGTCGAGCTTTATAGATGGTAACATTACCATCCGCGTCCGTCTTCTTCTTAAAGATCCATATGTTTTCTATCGCTCGCCGATCATCGGGCAAGTCTGTCAAAGTCCATACTTTGTTTTCATACATGGATTCTATCTCGGATTGCATGGCTTCAAGCCATTTGTTGGAATCTGGGCCCGCCATCGCTTCTTCATAGTTCAAAGGTTCACCGTTGTCTAACAACATGATTTGCAGGACAGGGTTGCCATACCACTCTGGTGTGGAACGTGTCCTTGTGGACCTACGAAGTTCAGTAGCAACTTGATCTGAAATACCTTGATCATCATCATTAATTTCCTCTCCAGTCGGTGTGGGCACCACAGGAACATCTTCCTGAGCTGCGCTACTCACTGGTTCAAGAGGTAGTACTTCATCAAGTTCCACTTTCCACCCACTTACTTCTCTCGAGAGAAACACTTTCTCCAGAAAGGACCCGTTCTTGGCAACAAAGATCTTGCCTTCGGATCTAAGGTAGAAGGCATACCCAACGGTTTCCTTAGGGTATCCTATGAAGACGCATTTTTCCGACTTGGGTTCGAGCTTTTCAGGTTGAAGTTTCTTGACATAAGCATCGCATCCCCAAACTTTTCGAAACGACAGCTTAGGTTTCTTCCCAAACCATAATTCATACGGTGTCGTCTCAATGGATTTAGACGGTGCCCTATTTAAAGTGAATGTAGCTGTCTCTAAAGCGTATCCCCAAAAAGATAGCGGTAAATCGGTAAGAGGCATCATAGATCGCACCATATTCAATAAAGTGCGATTACGACGTTCGGACACACCGTTACGCTGAGGTGTTCCAGGCGGCGTGAGTTGTGAAACGATTCCACATTTCGTTAAGTGTGTACCAAATTCGTGACTTAAATATTCTCCTCCACGATCTGATCGTAAGAACTTTATTTTTCGGTCACGTTGATTCTCTACCTCATTCTGAAATTCCTTGAACTTTTCAAAGGTCTCAGACTTGTGTTTCATCAAGTAGACATACCCATATCTACTCAAGTCATCAGTGAGAGTGACAACATAACGATATCCTCCGCGAGCCTCAACGCTCATTGGACCGCACACATCAGTATGTATGATTTCCAATAAGTTGGTTGCTCGCTCTATTGTTCTGGAGAACGGTGTCTTGGTCATTTTGCCCATGAGGCATGGTTCGCATGTGTCAAATGATTCATAATCGAGAGACTCTAAAAGTCCATCAGCATGGAGCTTCTTCATGCGCTTGACACCAATGTGACCAAGGCGGCAGTGCCACAAGTATGTGGGACTATCGTTATCAACTTTACATCTTTTGGTATTCACACTATGAATATGTGTAACATCACGTTCGAGATTCATTAAGAATAAAACATTGACCATTGAGGCATGACCATAAAACATATCTCTCATATAAATAGAACAACCATTATTCTTGGATTTAAATGAGTAGCCATCTCATATTAAACGAGATCCAGATACAATGTTCATGCTCAAAGCTGGCACTAAATAACAATTATTGAGGTTTAAAACTAATCCCGTAGGTAAATGTAGAGGTAGCGTGCCGACGGCGATCACATCGACCTTGGAACCATTCCCGACGCGCATCGTCACCTCGTCCTTCGCCAGTCTCCGCTTATTCCGCAGCTCCTGCTGTGAGTTACAAATGTGAGCAACGACACCGGTATCAAATACCCAGGAGTTACTACAAGTACTGGTAAGGTACACATCAATTACATGTATATCAAATATACCTTTAGTGTTGCCGGCCTTCTTGTCCGCTAAGTATTTGGGGTAGTACCGCTTCCAGTGACCCTTCCCCTTGCAATAAAAGCACTCAGTCTCAGGCTTGGGTCCATTCTTTGACTTCTTCCCGGCACCTGGCTTATCGGGCGCGGCAACATCTTTGCCGTCCTTCTTGAAGTTCTTACCCTTGCCCTTCTTGAACTTAGTGGTCTTATTGACCATCAACACTTGATGTTCTTTCTTGATTTCAACCTCTGCTGACTTCAGCATTGAAAATACTTCAGGAATGGTCTTCACCATCCCCTGCATATTGAAGTTCATCACAAAGCTCTTGTAGCTCGGTGGAAGCGACTGAAGGATTCTGTCAATGACCGCGTCATCTGGGAGATTAACTCCCAGCTGAGTCAAGCGGTTGTGCAACCCAGACATTTTGAGTATGCGCTCACTGACAGAACTATTTTCCTCCATCTTATAGCTGAAGAACTTGTCGGAGACTTCATATCTCTCGACCCGAGCATGAGCTTGGAAAACCATTTTCAGCTCTTCGAACATCTCATATGCTCCATGTTGCTCAAAACGCTTTTGGAGCCCCGGTTCTAAGCTGTAAAGTATGCCGCACTGAACGAGGGAGTAATCATCAGCACGAGACTGCCAAGCGTTCATGACGTCTTGGTTCTCTGGGATGGGAGCTTCACCTAGCGGTGCTTCTAAGACATAATCTTTCTTTGCAGCTATGAGGATGATCCTCAGGTTCCGGACCCAGTCCGTATAGTTGTTGCCATCATCTTTCAGCTTGGTTTTCTCTAGGAATGCGTTGAAGTTGAGGTGGACATGAGCGTTGGCCATTTGATCTACAAGACATATTTGCAAAGGTTTTTAGACTAAGTTCATGATAATTAAGTTCATCTAATCAAATTATTTAATGAACTCCCACTCAGATTAGACATCCCTCTAGTCATCTAAGTGATACATGATCCGAGTCGACTAGGCCGTGTCTGATCATCACGTGAGACGGACTAGTCATCATCGGTGAACATCTCCATGTTGATCGTATCTTCCATACGACTCATGTTCGACCTTTCGGTCTCTTGTGTTCCGAGGCCATGTCTGTACATGCTAGGTGTTTTGCATGTGTAAATCTGTCTTACACCCATTGTATGTGAACGTTAGAATCTATCACACCCGATCATCACGTGGTGCTTCGAAACGACGAACTTTCGCAATGGTGCACAGTTAGAGGGAACACTTTCTTGAAATTATTATGAGGGATCATCTTATTTACTACCGTCGTTCTAAGTAAACAAGATGCATAAAAATAATAAGCATCACATGCAATTAAACAGTAGTGACATGATATGGCCAATATCATATAGCTCCTTTGATCTCCATCTTCAGGGCTCCATGATCATCTTCGTCACCGGCATGACACCATGATCTCCATCAGCATGATCTCCATCATCGTGTCTCCATGAAGTTGCTCGCCAACTATTACTTCTACTACTATGGCTAACGGTTTAGCAATAAAGTAAAGTAATTACATGGCGTTAATTCATTGACACGCGGGTCATACAATAATTAAGACAACTCCTATGGCTCCTGCCGGTTGTCATACTCATCGACATGCAAGTCGTGATTCCTATTACAAGAACATGATCTCATACATCACATATATATCATTCATCACAACTTCTGGCCATATCACATCACAAGGCAATTGCTGCAAAAACAAGTTGGACGTCCTCTAATTGTTGTTGCATCTTTTACGTGGCTGCAATAGGGTTCTAGCAAGAACGTTTTCTTACCTACGTGAAAGCCACAACGTGATTTTTCAACTTCTAATTACCCTTCATAAGGACCCTTTTCATCGAATCCTCTCCAACTAAGGTGGGAGAGACAGACACCCGCTAGCCACCTTATGCAACTAGTGCATGTTAGTCGGTGGAACCTGTCTCACGTAAGCGTACGTGTAAGGTCGGTCCGGGCCGCTTCATCCCACAATACCGCTGAAGCAAAATAAGACTAGTAGTGGCAAGAAAGTTGAAAACATCTACGCCCACAACAAATTTGTGTTCTACTCGTGCAAAGAGAACTACGCATAGACCTTGCTCATGATGCCACTTTTGGGGAACGTTGCAGAAAATAAAAAATTTCCTACGGTTTCACCAAGATCAATCTATGAGTTCATCTAGCAACGAGAGAGAGGAGTGCATCTACATACCCTTGTAGATCGAGCGGAAGCGTTCAAGAGAACGGGGTTGAGGGAGTCGTACTCGTCGTGATCCAAATCACCGATGATCCTAGTGCTGAACGGACAGCACCTCCGCGTTCAACACACGTACGGTTGGGGAAGACGTCTCCTCCTTCTTGATCCAGCAAGGGGGGAGGAGAGGTTGATGGAGATCCAGTAGCACGGCGGCGTGGTGGTGGATGCAGCAGGGATCCCGGCAGGGCTTCGCCAAGCGTCTGCGAGAGGGAGAGGTGTAGCAAGGGGGAAGGGAGGCGCCAAGTGCATGGGTGCGGCTGCCCTCCCTCCCCCCCTCTTTATATAAGGCCCCTAGGGGGGTGCCGGTCCTAGGAGATGGGATCTCCTAGGGGGGCGGCGGCCAAGGGGGTGGCTTGCCCCCCAAGGCAAGTGGAGGCGCCCCCACCCCTAGGGTTTCCAACCCTAGGCGCAGGGGGGCCAAGGAGGGCGCACTAGCCCACCAAGGGCTAGTTCCCCTCCCACTTCAGCCCATGGGGCCCTCTGGGATAGGTGGCCCCACCCGGTGGACCCCCGGGACCCTTCCGGTGGTCCCGGTACAATACCGGTGACCCCTGAAACTTTCCCGATGGCCGAAACCTGACTTCCTGTATATAATTCTTTACCTCCAGACCATTCCGGAACTCCTCTTGACGTCCGGGATCTCATCCGGGACTCCGAACAGCTTTTGGTTTACTGCATACTCATATCTCTACAACCCTAGCGTCACCGAACCTTAAGTGTGTAGACCCTACGGGTTCGGGAGATACACAGGCATGACCGAGACGGCTCTCCGGTCAATAACCAACAGCGGGATCTGGATACCCATGTTGGCTTCGACATGCTCCTCGATGATCTCATCGGATGAACCACGATGTCGAGGATTCAAACAACCCCGTATACAATTCCCTTTGTCAATTGGTACGTTACTTGCCCAAGACTCGATCGTCGGTATCACAATACCTCGTTTAATCTCGTTACCGGCAAGTCACTTTACTCATACTGTAATGCATGATCCCGTGACCAGACACTTGGTCACAATGAGCTCATTATGATGATGCATTACCGAGTGGGCCCAGAGATACCTCTCCGTCATACGGAGTGACAAATCCCAGTCTCGATTCGTGCCAACCCAACAGACACTTTCGGAGATACCCGTAGTGTACCTTTATAGTCACCCAGTTATGTTGTGACGTTTGGCACACCCAAAGCACTCCTACGGTATCCGGGAGTTGCACAATCTCATGGTCTAAGTAAATGATACCTTACATTTGGAAAAGCTCTAGCTAAACGAACTACACGATCTTTGAGCTATGCTTAGGATTGGGTCTTGTCCATCACATCATTCTCCTAATGATGTGATCCCATTATCAATGACATCCAATGTTCATAGTCAGGAAACCATGACTATCTGTTGATCAACGAGCTAGTCAACTAGAGGCTCACTAGGGACATGTTGTGGTCTATGTATTCACACGTGTATTACGATTTCCGGATAATACAATTATAGCATGAATAACAAACAATTATCATGAACAAAGAAATATAATAATAACCATTTTATTATTGCCTCTAGGGCATATTTCCAACAGGTTTATCTGTGGGAGGCCTCACTGCACAGCATCAACCACTCTAGTTGCCCTGCCCTGGAGCGCTTGTTGATTGTTTTGGGAATAGAAATCGGTATCAGTTGTCTCCAAATAAAGTCGCCTCACCATAGAAGCATTGGAATTTGTTTTAAAGGACAGCAGCTCATCATCGAAGATGCCCCTTCACTTGAAAGGTTGCTCCTTCATAATTGTTATACACCTTCAGAAATAACTGTCGTCTCTGCGCCCAAATTGGAGACCTTGGGTGTAATTCGTGGCCCGTTTAATAATGACAAGGAGTGGGTGTTTGGCTCCTCACTTTTTCAGGTACCGTATATTATCATCTACACATTTTTAATCGTATGCTGCATTTTTCATTTGTGCGCATAAGTTTTATATCATCTTGGAGTACACTTTGGGTACTAATATTATGTTATATGCTCAATGAAGAGTTCGTCCATTGATAGCCTATCCATGCTGCTGGATTCTGTCAAGATCATATATATCAGAATGTATAGTTTTGATCTCGACATAAATATTGGCTTGCTGCGATGCTTTCGATCTCTGGAGAATTTATACATAGAGGTGATGATTTCATGCACATTGAAAGCCCGTATATATTGTACTAGAATTAACTGTTCAGCTGTCGTTCTTTCTACATACTCTTTTTTCATACCTTAACTGTTTTCAATCTTCATGTCTACTTAGGCAGAACCACATGGAGAAAAACATATAACCAATCGTTGGCGTAATAAGCACAAGGATTTTCTCAGTTCTCATGACATTCGTTTGAGGACAATAACGATGGGACGATATGCATCCAACCAGGCAAACAGAAGCTTTGTCACACTCTTCCTGTTGAATGTGAGGTTACTATTGTCCATGAGGCTTAATTTTTACAGCAAGAGATTTCTCACGGACGAACATGTTGAACAGCAAAAAGAGAAGTTTCAGGTGGACAAATGGGCTTCTAAACGTGCTCGGCTTCTATTTACAATAAGTTGTAGACATCCTGAAATAATTTTTTTTGCACAGGATGTTGATTTTATGGATCATACTGATCCATTTGTTTGTGACTGCAAAAAAGAGTGGTTGGGTTACATGTTACTGTCATGTTCAATCTGGGTTTTGTCTAAAAATTTGATGAACAATTAATCCTTGGGCTTTTTGTACCATTTGTATGCTTGACTTCCATGTTGTTGCCCTCGTACTCCCCTCCACCTGCCACTACACTGCCGCATCTTCCATGGATGTTGTTCGTTCCTGTCCGAGGCCTTGCCATCGTTCTCCGCCTTGGCTAGCTTGTTGTGCCCGCCGCCATCTGGCATTGTCAACATGGTCAACAACCAAGAGGAATCAGGAGATGACTGTACGTGGAGAGGCTGACAGTAGGGACCCACCAGGGTCATTGCATTTCACAAGCAGGTGCCTCATTATTACAAGCCAAAAAAATACTTCCTCCTAATTGTTTGACAAGTAGGTTCCACGCCATTGTCAATGTAGTCAATAAACGAGAAAATTACACAACAAGCGGGTAACACCAGGGACCCAGCAGCTCGCCCAGTTGTTTTTTAGTTTCAGAGACGGAGCTCAACTACGCGTTGTACGGGGGCTGTGGCCCGTCTAGCCCACGCTTACGCTTTTATTAAGCACATGACGAGCCTAGTTGATATATTTTTTCTTTCTGAAATTGGCTAGTCCAGTTCTTTTTTTGGAGAATACCAAAACCAAGGCCTACTTGCTTTTCTCGGCCCTACTGGGATGCAAATCTTTCAAGACGAGGAGGGATGTACGTAGTAAGAAATGGGCTTCCCCAGAAAACGCGCTATAAGTTGTAAGAAATGTGATGTAAATTTTTAAACCAAAGCCAACCGGCAATTGCATTAACATATCATTTTTTCAGGATTTCTCTACTCTATACTCTTATAAAAACCAAAGCCAACTGGCAATTACATTAAAATATCATCTTTTCTCCCACAAGATAAACTACTCATACAAATGCATCTTCATGTTCCGTGCAACGAATGGGCATCTTGCTAGTTAAGATTCTAAATTTCATTTTTTTGCAGAGAATTGTTTTTTGAATTTTATTTTGATATAATTTTTTGAAAATTATTTTTAACGTGACTCGAAATTTCATGATTAAAAAAGTTCGGACCCCACCGAAATATGCAAAATTTCGTTGAATTTTTTAGTAATGCCCAGAATATATGGTCTGTAATGCTAATAAAAAGAATATGGGCTTCAAATATCCTTAAGAATTAGCAAATGGGCTGTAAATTATTGAAAATAATGGCTAATGGGTTGTATGCTGTTTTCCACATATTTGGAGGCTGACTTCTGGACCTACTAGGTTGACGATGACGTTGTCCTAATTTTTTTTTGACGCGTACGCAAGGCTTTGTCAACTTAGTCAACACACAACAGTGACTGTTGGATGTCCATCCAACGGCCGCCGTGCTTCTTCAATCTCTGATCTTCCTGCTCCAGCCGCCCAAACCAGCGCTGGGGGGACTGCCTGCTCCCTTCTCTCGTGGTTGGCTGTGCTGCCGCCAGGCCATCCCTCTAACCACCCACACATCCTGTTATTTTCCAGCGACACCAGCGCTCATTCTCCCCTCAGCGTGGGCATCCGCTGCGGTGGCTTCGCCGGCTCTGGGTGGTTCTCTTCCTGGGCCTCGCCCTCGTCCATTGCGTTTGTGCTCTTGGCGCGGCGAGGTCAACATGGTCAACAAACAACAGCCATCGGAAGAGGCTGGCAGTAGGGGCCCATATAGGAAAATGCCTCCTTATTACACGCAAAATAATGATTCCTCCACCTGATAGCTGGGACCCACTGGAAGGGTCTCTGTATTTTGCGAAAAAAAAACGTTCCCCCCGCTGTCAGCTCGGACCCACCGGAAATGCCTCCTTATTACGCACAAAAAAATGAATACTCCCCCTGCTAGCTGGGAGTCACCTTGGTGGGAGGCTGACTTGTGGGCCTACTAAGTTTACGGGGATGGAGGGCTTTGTCAACTTAGTCAATATGAACGATTCTAGCTCCAGTGACCGTACGATGTCCATCCAACGGCCGTAGTGCTTCTTCAACCTCTGGTCTTCGTGCTCCAGCCACCCAAAGCAGCGCCGGTCGTGCCGCATGCTCCTGCCTCCCATGGCCGGCTGTGATGCCGTGGAGGCCTCACCGCCCCCTACTACTCCCACCGCTAGCTAGGCCATCCCTCTACTCACGCACACCCCCTGTTATTCTGCGGCGACGCCAGCCTCACACCGCAGTCGAACCAGTGAACCCTTGTACTCCTCTTTGCGTGGGCATCTACTGTTGCGTCTTCCCCGGCTCTGCGTCGTCCCCTTCCTAGGCCTCGCCGTCGTCCACCGCTGTGGTGCTCTCGGCGCAGCGTGGTCAATGTGGTCAACGACCGACTTCCATCGGAAGAGTACTGTGTGTGGGAAGGCTGACAGCTGGGTGCACGGCGGCCGCAAGGAAGTGCCTCCTTATTACGCACAAAATAATTATTCCTCCACCTGACAGCAGGGACCCACCAGACGGGCCCCCGTATTTTGCGAAAAAACATTTCCCCTGACTGCTGGGACCCACCAGCTACACCTTCGCACGCAAGGAAGTGCGTCCGGGCAAAAAAACAAAACGGTTCGCCCCCCTGACTACTGGGACCCACCAGCTACATCTTCCCAGGCAAGGAAGTGCCTGACAGTCGGGACCCACCTGGTCGAAGCATACGTAGCGTTGTCATTCTGGTCGCAAACGTGTACGTACATACTGGTGGATGTAGAGGCGCACACGTGTCGTAGTAGAGGCGCGCACGTGTCATAGTAGAGGCGCGCACGTAGCATGTACACGTACACAGCGGCCAGGGTGCAAGAAAGAAAATACGGCCACGTATGTGTACATACGGGCGGGGTGCCGAACGCCTACTCGCGCATATATATGTACGGCCAGGGCTCGTGTACATTGGCTGGGTCGGAACGAAGAAACAGCGTCGTCGTCGTGTTCATGGTGAGCCAACCGGCTGGGTCAGAACGGAATGCGTGGTCGTGTTCATCGGGAGGGCTTGGATGGAACAGGCGATGGAAACGAGGCCTGGCATACCGCAGAACGGAGGAAACGGCCTTGTGTTCGATCGGCCATGTTCGAAACGGGATCATATTCATCGGGAGGGGTCTGGCGTACCGCAAAATGGAGGAAACGGACCTCCTACGGTCGAAACGGGGGTCCTGTTGATCGGGAGGGGTGTGGCATACCGCAAAATGGACGAAATAGACTTGTGTTGGAGTGCTACGGTCGAAACGGGGGTCCTGTTCATCTGGAGGGGTGTGGCGTACCGCAAAACGGGACTCCACAGGATACTATTCATCTCCACCGTCGACCTCCTCCAGCCTCCACGGGCTACTATTCATCCACCATCGACCTCCTCCAGCCTCCACCCGCGACTGTTCATCCACGGGCTCCTGTTCATCCAGCCTCCACCCTGCGCTACTCCACCGGCTACTGTTCAACCACCCCTCTCCACGGGCTCCTGTTCAACCACCTCTCCACGGGCTACTGTTCATCCACCCCTCCACCGTCTACTGTTCATCCAGCCCTCCACGGGGTCGTCCTGTTCATCCAACCCTCCACGGGGTCCTGTTCATCCAGCCCCAACCGGCTCGATCGATCGGGGTCCTGTTCATCCAGAAGCAACGCCACGGGTCCTGTTCATCCACTCCCACCACTCACTGTTCATCCAAACCCCCCGTAACGCTCACTATTCATCAAGAGAGGCAGCATCGATTGGCTTCAGTTAGCAGTAGTAGCGAAGGGATCGATCGCTCGGGTTCAGTAACACATAGCCTGCAGTGCAATAACTCGCGTTCAATTAGAGCCCAACGCCTCGCTTGGGTTCAGTTAGAGCCAATGCCTCGCACACACGTGCGTATGTGTACAAGAGAAACGCGCATCGCTCGGCCCCCGACCACCCACCGTAACCGGGAACTCCCCGAAATTTTCCTCGCCCTCGCTTCTACCACGGTTTTTTCCGTCATGGACGGCCCAAAGAATGTCATGCAGCTGCGTCTCCGGCCCGCCCAGGACGAAAAGCCCATTTTCTGTCATGATTATTTGTCATAGAAATAGGAGCCCACCACATCTATGATGATACCGGGTTTTGTCACAATTATCCTCATAGAAGTGTCATATGTATGACAGAAAAAAAAATCATTCGGCCCAAAATGTCCCGGATGTGTCTTTTTTTTGTAGTGTGGACCGCATTGAAGTAACCGCTGTGAACATGTGGATTGCCAGGTCTGTTCTCGGCCGCGTACAAAACGCCGGATAGCGCACTTGGCGATTGATCCAGACCCCTGGGCGTCTAGGTGATGGCGCGCATGACCTCTCGGAGAGTCTAGGTAGGGTTGCGACGTGTCGATTCTCCCGAGGCCGGGCATGACCCAGAAAAGTGTGTGCGGCCGGAGGAGCAGAGAGTGTGTTGGAAATATGTGGTGCACCCCTACAGGGAAGTTTATCTATTTGAATAGCCGTGTCCCTCAATAAAAGGACGACCCGGAGTTGTATTCTGACCTCATGATAACTAGAACTGGATACTTAATAAAACACACCCTTCCAAGTCCCAGATATACCCCGGTGGTCGCTTTTCCACAGGGTGATGAGGAGAGGATCGCCGGGTAGGATTATGCTACACGTTGATACTTGGTTAACTTACCATCTACTCCCTTCTCCTGCTTCAAGATGGAGGTTACCAGAAGCGTAGTTGTCAAAAGGACTAGCTTCTCCCCCCTTATTCCGGCATTCTGCAGTTTAGTCCACAGATACTACCCTCTTCATTGATACTGATGCATATGTAGCATAGTTCTGATGTAAGTCTTGCGAGTACTTTGGATGAGTACTCACGCTGCTTTTCTACTCCTTTTTGTTGGGGAACGTAGTAATTTCAAAAAAAATCCTACGCACACGCAAGATCATGGTGATGCATAGCAACGAGAGGGGAGAGTGTGTCCACGTACCCTCATAGACTGAAAGCGGAAGCGTTAGAACAACGCGGTTGATGTAGTCGTACGTCTTCACGGCCCGACCGATCAAGCACCGAAACTACGGCACCTCCGAGTTCTAGCACACGTTCAGCTCGATGACGCCCCTCGAACTCTGATCCAGCCGAGTGCCGAGGGAGAGTTCTGTCAACACGACGGCGTGGTGACGATCTTGATGTTCTACCGTCGCAGGGCTTCGCCTAAGCACCGCTACAATATTATCGAGGGGGGCTATGGTGGAGGGGGGCACCGCACACGGCTAAGAGATCAAGAGATCAATTGTTGTCTCAAGAGGTGCCCCCCTGCCCCTGTATATAAAGGAGCAAGGGGGGAGTGGGTGGCCGGCCAGGGAGGAGGCGCGCCATGGGGAGTCCTACTCCCACCGGGAGTAGGACTCCCTCCTTTCCTTGTTGGACTTGGAGAAGGGGGGAAAGAGGAGGGAGAGAGAGGAAGGAAAGGGGGGGGGGTATCGCCCCCCTCTCCTTGTCATATTCGGACTAGGGGGGGAGGGGCACGCGGCCCAACCCTGGCCGCCTCTCCTCTTCTCCACTAAGGCCCACTATGGCCCATTAAGCCCCCGGGGGGTTCCGGTAACCCCTCGGTACTCCGGTAAAATCCCGATTTCACCCGGAACACTTCCGATATCCAAATTGTTGGGATCTACGGTAGGGTGTGTCGACTGAAAATTAAAATTTCCTACACGTACAGCAACCAAGAACATGCTACGGGAGATGGATCATAGATTGTTACCACTAGACGCGCAGTGCCGTGCAGCGGAAGAAGAGTTGGAGCAGCGCGTCCGCGTGGATCGTCTCCTCCTCGTCCGATCTCCCTCGAATAGCCGGTCGTCCGATCCCACGTACAAGTTCGCCGGAGCGGTGCAAGTGCACCGCCTCTAACGGTATCTGCGTGTGCAGGAGGAACACCGTGCGGTGGACTGCTAGGTCCGATCACATAGTCGGCGGTGAGTGGAGGTGGCTCTTCGCAACACATGCAAACCCTAGTCACAGCGCCGAAGCGATCGACTGCATGAGGGTGCCGCACCTCCACTTTATATAGGCGTCCGTCGCGGGCTCAACACTTGGGCCTCGCACGGACCCTAAAGCCCAAAGTCTACTCGGTCACGTTCCTAGTCCAGTTCGGATCACATCCGACCAGCGTCCTACGAACCGACCTCGTAGGTTCCTTCCCTTAAGCGCGCGACCCCTTAGGTTCAAGTCAGCTTGGTCATAGTTCGGTTCACCTCCGACCTGCACGGTTGGTAGCAGCCTCTAGCACGGCATGGCGACCACCAAGCAGACTATGAAGCTGGTTAGGCGAACATGTACAACGTGTCACACTTCTATTCCCTTTGCCACACGATATATGTTGTCGGGCTCAAGCCGAGATTGTCATCCTTGTGCTAGCCCAACCTCTTTCTCGTTCCAGTGATGCTGACCACTATCCGGATTATCTCATAATCCTAGTCGCATGGCCATGCTTATCCTGGTCGGATCACACGAGGGGCCCAGAGTATATCGCTCCTAATCGGAGGGGCAAATCCTATCTTGCTCGACCATGTCTCGTGGCATGGGACTGGACAAACCTGAAACCTACCTTTGTAACTACCCAGTCACGGAGTAGCGTTTGGTCGGCCCAAAGCAAGTCTGTCACCAACCCGAGTACATGTGTCAGCTCAGGTCTTAGGACATAGAACGTATGTTGTACTAGAGACTCACAGATGACATATCGTTGCGTCTCATAGTTGGGTCTGTCCGACTCGGACCTTATCTCGACTTGGATCCGACTACGTCGAATCCGACCAGACCTTTCCAAGTCCATATTATCCGGTTAGCATCCAATGCTCCACGGCTAGTGAGACCAAGCCATCGACCGTGTCATGTGCTAGTCTAGTCGGCTGCGCATCCACACAACCCTTTCGACTAGGGGCCTTTTAGGACAGTCATCATACAATGCATAGTCCCACAAACAAGTCACGTACTTGCTGATACACATCATTGATCATGTCCAAGGACTATCTTTATTCATAAAGACATAGGAAATATCATCATACATGATTGCCTCTAGGGCATAGCTCCAACACAAATATAGGCTTCCAATATATCAATCTTCATTTCTCGACCATTTCGAGACTCCTCGTTATGTCTCTGATCTCATCCGGGACTCCGAACTACCTTCGGTACATCAAAACACATAAACTCATAATATAATCGTCGTCTAACTTTAAGTGTGCGGACCCTACGGGTTCGAGAACAATGTAGACATGACCGAAACACGTTTCCGGTCAATAACCAATAGCGGAACCTGGATGCTCATATTGGCTCCCACATATTCTACGAAGATCTTTATCGGTCAAACCGCATAACAACATACGTTGTTCCCTTTGTCATCGGTATGTTACTTGCCCGAGATTCAAACGTCGGTATATCAATATCTAGTTCAATCTCGTTACCGGCAAGTCTCTTTCCTCGTTATGCAATGCATCATCTCGTAACTAACTCATTAGTCACATTGCTTGCAAGGCTTATAGTGATGTGCATTACCGAGAGGGCCCAGAGATACCTCTCCAACAATCGAAGTGACAAATCCTAATCTCGAAATACGCCAACCCAACAAGTACCTTCGGAGACACCTATAGAGCACCTTTATAATCACCCAGTTACGTTGTGACGTTTGGTAGCACATAAAGTGTTCCTCCGGTAAACAGGAGTTGCATAATCTCATAGACATAGGAACATGTATAAGTCATGAAGAAAGCAGTAGCAACATACTAAACGATCAAGTGCTAAGCTAACGGAATGGGTCAAGTAAATCACATCATTCTCCTAATGATGTGATCCCGTTAATAAAATGACAACTCTTTGTCCATGGCTAGGAAACATAACCATCTTTGATTAATGAGCTAGTTAAGTAGAGGCATACTAGTGACACTCAGTTTGTCTATGTATTCACACATGTATCGTGTTTCCAGTAAATACAATTCTAGCATGAATAATAAACATTTATCATGAAATAAGGAAATAAATAATAACTTTATATTGCCTCTAGGGCATATTTCCTTCAGTCTCCCACTTGCACTAGAGTCAATAATCTAGTTCACATCATCATGTGATTCAACACCAATATTCACATCTATATGTGATTAACACACATAGTTCACATCGTCATGTGACCAACACCCGAAGGGTTTACTAGAGTCAATAATCTAGTTCACATCGCTATGTGATTAATACCCAAAGAGTACTAAGGTATGATCATGTTTTGCTCGTGAGAGAAGTTTAGTCAACGGGTCTGTCACAGTCAGAGCCGTATGTATTTTGCAAATATTCTATGTCTACAATGCCCTGCATGGAGCTACTCTAGCTAATTGCTCCCACTTTCAATATGTATCCAGATTGAGACTTAGAGTCATCTGGATCGGTGTAAAAGCTTGCATTGATGTAACTCTTTACGACGAACTCTTTTTCACCTCCATAATCGAGAAACATCCCTTTAGTCCTCACTAAGGAGATTCTTGACCGTTGTCCAGTGATCTACTCTTAGATCAAAATTGTATTCCTTTGCCAAACTCAGAGCAAGGTATACAATAGGTCTGGTACACAGCATAGCATACTTTATAGAACCTATGACTGAGGCATAGGGAATGACTTTTCATTCTCTTTCTATTTTCTGCTGTGGTCGGGTTTTGAGTCTTACTCAACTTCATACCTTTGCATCACAGGCAAGAACTCTTTCTTTGACTGTTCCATTTTGAACTACTTCAAAATCTTGTCAAGGTATGTACTAATTGAAAATCTTATCAAGCGTCTTGATCTATCTCAATAGATCTTGATGCTCAATATGTAAGTAGCTTTACTGAGGTCTTTCTTTGAAAAACTCCTTTCAAACACTCCTTTATGCTTTCCAGAAAATTCTACATCATTTCCGATCAACAATATGTCATTCACATATATTTATCAGAAAGGCTGTAGTGCTCCCACTCACTTTCTTGTAAATACAGGTCTTTCCAAAAGTCTGCATAAAACCATATGCTTTGATCAACTCATCAAAGCGTATATTCCAACTCCGAGATGCTTGCACCAGTCCATTGATGGATTGCTGGAGCTTGCACACTTTGTTAGCACCTTTAGGATTGACAAAACCTTCTAATTGCATCATATACAACTCTTATTTAATAAATCCATTAAGGAATGAAGTTTTGACATCCATTTGCCAGATTTCATAAAATGTGGCAATTGCTAACATGATTCGAACAGACTTAAGCATCGATATGAGTGAGAAAATCTCATCGTATTCAACACCTTGAACTTGTGGAAAAACTTTTTGCGACAAGTCGAGCTTTCTAGATAGTAACACTACTATAAGCATCTGTCTTCCTCTTGAAGATCCATTTATTTAACTTGGCTTGCTGATCATCGAGCAAGTCAACCAAAGTCCATACTTTGTTTTCATACATATATCCTATCTCAGATTTTATGGCCTCAAGCCATTTCGCGGAATTTGGGCTCATCATCGCTTCCTCATAGTTCGTAGATTCATCATGGTCTAGTAACAACACTTCCAGAACAGTGTTGATGACCGACACATAAGCGCACCATCGGGTTCGTCAATCGTGAAAATCAATCCGGGACCCCAAAACAGTGAGTAATAGTCCACGAAACGGGCCAGACTCGGCCAAAACTGCGTGTTTTGATGACCGACACGTAAGCGCACCTTGGGGTTCGCCAATCGTGGAAATCAATCCGGGACCCCAAAACAGTGAGTAATAGTCCACGAAACGGGCCAGAATCGGCCAAAACAGCGAGTGTTGATGACCGACACGTAAGCGCACCTTGGGGTTCGTCAATCGTGGAAATCACTCCGAGACCCCGAAACAGTGAGTAATAGATCACGAAACGGGCCAGACTCGGCCAAAACTGCGAGTGTTGATGACTGACACGTA
>NW_025225431.1:23269-24556 GCF_018294505.1 Triticum aestivum
TAATAGTCCACAAAACGGGCCAGAATCGGCCAAAACTATGAGTGTTGATGACCGACACGTAAGCACACCATGGGGTTCGTCAATCGTGGAAATCACTCCAGGACCCCAAAACAGTGAGTAATAGTCCACGAAACGGGCCAGAATTGGCCAAAAATGTGAGTGTTGATAACCGACACGTAAGCGCACCTTGGGGTTCGTCAATCGTGGAAATCACTCCGAGACCTCAAAACAGTGAGTAATAGATCACGAAACGGGCCAGACTCGGCCAAAACTGCGAGTGTTGATGACGGACACGTAAGCGCACCATCGGGTTCGTCAATCGTGAAAATCAATCCGGGACCCCAAGATAGTGAGTAATAGTCCACGAAGCGGGTCAAAATCGGCCAAAACAGCAAGTGTTGAAGACCGACACGTAAGCGCACCTTGGGGTTCGTCGATCGTGGAAATCACTCCGGGACCCCAAAACAATGAGTAATAGTCCACGAAACGGGCCAAACTCGGCTAAAACTGTGCGTGTTGATGACAGACGCGTAAGCACACCTTGGGGTTCGTTAATCGTGGAAATCACTCTGGGACCCCAAAACAGTGAGTAATAGTCCATGAAACGGGCCAAAATCGGCCAAAACTGCGAGTGTAGATGACCAATAAGTAAGCGCACCTTGGGGTTCGTCAATTGTGGAAATCACTCCGGGACCCAAAAACAGTGAGTAATAGTCCACAAAACAGGCCAGAATCGGCCAAAACTATGAGTGTTCATGACCGACACGTAAGCACACCATGGGGTTCGTCAATCATGGAAATCACTCCGGGACCCCAAAACACGAGTAATAGTCCACGAAACGGGCCAGAATTGGCTAAAAATGTGAGTGTTGATAACCGACACGTAAGCGCACCTTGGGCTTCGTCAATCGTGGAAATCACTCCGAGACCTCAAAACAGTGAGTAATAGATCACGAAACGGGCCAGACTCGGCCAAAACTGCGAGTGTTGATGACGGACACGTAAGCGCACCATCGGGTTCGTCAATCGTGAAAATCAATCCGGGACCCCAAAATAGTGAGTAATAGTCCACGAAACGGGCCAGACTCGGCCAAAACTGCGTGTGTTGATCACCGACACGTAAGCGCACCTTGGGGTTCGTCAATCGTGGAAATCAATCCGGGACCCCAAAATAGTGAGTAATAGTCCACGAAACGGGCCAGAATCGGCCAAAACAGCGAGTGTTGATGACCGACACGTAAGCGCACCTTGGGGTTCGTCAATCGTGGAAATCACTCGCGGACCCCA
>NW_025225431.1:24566-26269 GCF_018294505.1 Triticum aestivum
TGTGACGCCCCCGATTCAATCGTACACTAATCATGCACGCAAATGTGTACGATCAAGATTAGGGACTCACGGGAAGATATCACAACACAACTCTACAAATAAAATAAGTCATACAAGCATCATAATACAAGCCAGGGGCCTCGAGGGCTCGAATACAAGTGCTCGATCATAGACGAGTCAGCGGAAGCAACAATATCTGAGTACAGACATAAGTTAAACAAGTTGCCATAAGATGGCTAGCACAAACTGGGATACAGATCGAAAGAGGCGCAGGCCTCCTGCCTGGGATCCTCCTAACTACTCCTGGTCGTCGCCAGCGGGCTGCACGTAGTAGTAGGCACCTCCGGTGTAGTAGGGGTCGTCGTCGACGGTGGCGTCTGGCTCCTGGACTCCAGTATCTGGTCGCGACAACCAGAACGAAAGAAAGGGGGAAAAGGGGGAGAAAGCAACCGTGAGTACTCATCCAAAGTACTCGCAAGCAAGGAACTACACTACATATGCATGGGTATATGTGTAAAGGGCCATATCAGTGGACTGAACTGCAGAATGCCAGAATAAGAGGGGGATAGCTAGTCCTATCGAAGACTACGCTTCTGGTCACCTTCGTCTTGCAACAGGCAGAAGAGGGTAGGTCGATGTCCTCCAAGTAGCATCGCATAGCATATCCTACCCGGCGATCCTCCCCTCGTATCCCTGAGGGAGAGCGACCACTGGTTGTATCTGGCACTTGGAAGGGTGTGTTTTATTAAGTATCCGGTTCTAGTTGTCATAAGGTCAAGGTACAACTCCAAGTCGTCCTGTTACCGAAGATCACGGCTATTCGAATAGATTAACTTCCCTGCAGGGGTGCACCACATAACCCAACACGCTCGATCCCATTTGGCCGGACACACTTTCCTGGGTCATGTCCGGCCTCGGAAGATCAACACGTCGCAGCCCCACCTAGGCAAAACAGAGAGGCCAGCACGCCGGTCTAAACCTAAGCGCACAGGGGTCTGGGCCCATCGCCCATAGCACACCTGCACGTTGCGAGGGCGGCCGGAAGCAGAACTAGCCCCCTTAATACAAGAGCAGGCTTACGTTCCAATCCGGCGCGCGCCGCTCCGTCGCTGACGTCTGAAGTGCTTCGGCTGATACCATGACGTCGGGATACCCATAACTACTCCCACGTAGATGGTTAGTGCGTATAGGCTCGTAGCCAGACTCAGATCAAATACCAAGATCTTGTTAAGCGTGTTATTATGAAGCAACCGCGGACGCCGACCAGGGCCAGGCCCACCTCTCTCCTAGGCGGTCTCAACCTGCCCTGTCGCTCCGCCACAAAGATCCACACAGAGGGCCATCGGGACAAAGGTCCTTTCAGCCCCCAATCCGTGAATCACTCGCGGGTACTCTTCGAGCTGACCCGACTTTAGTCACCATCTGTATAGTATGTATGTATGTATAGTATATACCCGTGATCACCTCCCAGGTGATCACGGCCCGATAGTATAGCAAGGCAGACTGACAAGAATGTAGGGCCAATGATGATAAACTAGCATCCTATACTAAGCATTTAGGATTGCAGGTAAGGTATCAACAGGTGTAGCAACAATGTCAGGCTATGCATCAGAATAGGATCAACGGAAAGCAGTAACATGCTACACTACTCTAATGCAAGCAGTATAGAGTAGAATAGGCGATATCTGGTGATCAAGGGGGGG
>NW_025225431.1:27248-32647 GCF_018294505.1 Triticum aestivum
GGGGGTTAGGGTTTCGGTCAGTGGACCAGGGGGTTAAGTGGGGTGGCCGGCTGGGCCTTTGGCCGGTTGGGCCGGCCCGTTCGGGCGGCGGAGGCCAGCTGGGCCACTTGGCCCAGCGGGGGGGGGGGTGTCTGTTGTTTTTTTTTAATTTATTTTCTTTTCTGTTTTACTCAATTTAAAATATTTATGCATTTTATAAAAATGTGTTTACTTCACCATAATTACCTTTGTAATATTTGACAACCCCCGGACATTTTAGATTTAAATTTTGAAAACTTTTATTGTTTTCATCAATTTGAATTTTGAATTTGAACGGTTTCGAATTATTGCGAGGATAGCAACAGTAATCGGGATGACGTGCCATGATTAGCGTGGGATTACTGTAGCAAGATTATCCGGGCGTTACAAATCTCCTCCACTACAAGAAATCTCGTCCCGAGATTTTAGGAGGTAGAAGGAAACAGTGCGGGGTATTCATCACGAAGACGATCCTCGCGTTCCCAGGTGGCTTCGTCTTCAGAGTGATTCGACCACTGGACCTTCAGGAACTTGATCGCCTTCTGACGTGTGCGGCGTTCAGCTTGGTCGAGAATGCGGACCGGATGCTCTTTATAGGAGAGTTCCTGTTGCAATTTGAGCGCTTCATGGTCCACTGCTCGGATTGGGTCCTTGAAGCAGCGTCGAAGTTGTGACACGTGGAACACATCGTGAACCTGAGAAAGGTTCGACGGAAGCTCCAGTTGATATGCCACCTTTCCACGCCTTTCCAGAATAGTGAATGGGCCAATATAGCGAGGAGCTAGCTTGCCCTTGATCCCGAAGCGGTGAGCACCCTTCATTGGTGTAACACGAAGATAGGCCTTTTCGCCAGGTTGATAGACCATGTCTTTATGATGACGGTCATACTGACTCTTCTGGCGTGACTGAGCAGTCTTGAGATTCTCGCGAATAATGCGGACTTGCTCTTCGGCATGTTGGATAATATCCGGACCAAAGAGTGGACGTTCCCCAGTTTCTGACCAGTTCAGAGGGGTTCGGCACTTTCGTCCATATAACACTTCGAAGGGGGCCATCTTCAGACTAGCCTGATAGCTATTATTATAAGAGAACTCAGCATACGGAAGAGATTCCTCCCATTTCTTGCCGAAGGAAATAACACAAGCTCGAAGCATGTCTTCGAGAACTTGATTGACACGTTCAACTTGCCCTTGTGACTGAGGATGAAAAGCAGTGCTGAAAGACAGATGAGTGCCCATAGCTTCTTGGAAACTTGCCCAGAATCTTGAAGTGAATAAACTGCCACGGTCTGAACTGATAACCAGTGGAATACCGTGAAGCGAAACAATTCTGGACATGTAGAGAGTTGCAAGCTGACTAGCAGTGATCGTTTCTTTGACCGCCAGAAAATGTGCAACCTTAGAAAGTCGGTCAATGACGACAAGAATAGCATCATTACCCTTTTGCGATTTGGGAAATCCAGTAACGAAGTCCATCTCGACATGGTCCCATTTCCATTCAGGGATAGATATAGGTTGCAGAGTTCTAGCAGGCCTTTGATGTTCTGCTTTGATACGACGGCAAACGTCACATTCAGCAACATAACGAGCAATGTCTTGCTTCATGTTAGACCACCAGAATCTCTGGCGGATGTCTTGGTACATCTTTGTACTACCAGGGTGGATACATAGAGGCGTATCATGAGCTTCTTTCATAACCTCCTGAGTCATATTCAGGTTTTCCTTCTTAAACGGCACCACTAGGCGGCCTTTGAAGTACAAGGCGCCATCATCAGCAATAGTGAAGGATGAGGGACTTCCTTCTTTGAGGTCTTGCTTAATCTTGTAGACTTCAGAGTCAAATCCCTGCATTGTCTTTATGGTGCCCACGAGATCGGGTTCAACAGCCAGGGTATAGAGGGAACCCTGGGAAACAACACGGAGATTCATCTTGCGGAACTCCGGAGGAGGGGGAGCGAGTGCACCCGGAGGAACAATATGGAGGTTCAGCTTTCTGAATTCTTCAACGAGTGAGGGTTGAACTTTGTGAACTTGGAGGTGGTTGCAGTAAGACTTGCGGCTCAAGGCATCAGCCATTACATTAGCCTTGCCTGGGGTATAGGAAATACCCAAATCAAAGTCTGCAACAGTCTCCATCCATCTCTGCTGACGGAGGTTCAGGTCTGGCTGAGTAAACAGATACTTCAGACTTTGGTGGTCGGTGAAGATCTCGCAACGATTACCGAGTAGGTAATGTCGCCACTGTTTTAGTGCATGAATGACAGCAGCAAGTTCGAGGTCGTGAACTGGGTAGTTCTCTTCGTGAGGGCGTAATTGCCGAGAGGCATAAGCAACCACTTTGCGCTCTTGCATTAGGACACAGCCTAATCCTTGACGGGAAGCGTCGCAGTAAATGACGAAGTCCTTAGTATCAGGTGGAGCTAGTACTGGGGCAGAAGTCAACTTGTCTTTGAGTGCCTGGAAGCTTTCCTGACATTTGTCTGTCCACTGGAACTTGACGCCCTTATGCAATAGGTTAGTCAGAGGCCTGGCAATCTTGGAGAAGTTCTCGACGAATCGACGGCAGTAGCTGGCGAGACCGAGAAAACTTCTGACTTGCTTAACGTTCTTCGGAGGAGTCCAATCGAGAATAGCCTGAACTCGTTCAGGGTTGACGGCAATACCATCCTTAGAGATGACATGCCCGAGATAGGTTACTTCGGGAAGCCAGAATTCACATTTGGAGAACTTGGCATAAAGTTGATGCTCTCGTAGCTTTTCCAGCACGAGGCGAAGATGGTCAGCATGTTCCTCTTCGTTCTTGGAAAATACCAGAATATCATCCAGATAAACCACGACGAACTTGTCGAGGTAATCCATGAATATATAGTTCATCAGGCGAGAGAAGGTGGCTGGAGCATTGGTTAAGCCGAAAGACATGACGGTGTACTCGTATGAACCATAACGAGTCACAAAGGCGGTCTTGGGGATATCTTCCTCATGAACACGGATCTGGTGGTAACCCAACCTCAAGTCGAGTTTAGAGAACACTGATGATCCAGCCAATTGATCATACAGATCATTGATCCGAGGAAGAGGATACTTATTCTGAATGGTAGCTTGGTTTATAGGACGGTAGTCTTGGACCAATCGGGTTGTCCCATCTTTCTTCTTGACAAAGAGAGAAGGTGCTCCCCAAGGAGAGCAACTTGGGCGAATGAAACCACTTCGAAGAGATTTATCGATTTCCTCCTTAAGCTCAAGGAGTTCATGCGGCGGCATCTTGTAGGGTCGCTTGGCTATAGGAGTGGTGCCTGGTTTCAAGTCGATGACGAATTCGACAGCTCTAGCAGGGGGAATCCCTGGGAGTTCTTCAGGGAAGACGTCTAGGAATTCACGCACGACGGGAATGTTTTCAATGCCCTCAAGTGGTGCAGCGTTCAATGGGTTTAAGGCATAAAGTCTGGCCTCGGCATTCCGAACCAGATGAGCATCGTAGCTAATTATTTCATCAGGAGGGTGTAGCAGATGGATGGTCTTGGTGGCGCAAACGATAGAAGCGGTATGCGCCTTTAACCAATCCATTCCCAGAATGAGATCAATGCTACAGGACTTCAGTACGATGGGAGAGACAAGGAATTCCAGTCCTTCAATTTCTACAGGGACGTCGTTGCAAATCATGGAGGTTCGACATTGGCCCGCAGGGGTGTGCACTAATAGAGAAGCGTTCATGTCTTCACTTTTAATGCCATGCATGAATGCAAAATCTTCTGACATGAATGAATGCGATGCTCCTGTATCAAATAAAACAGATGCTGGTACTGAATTTACGAGGAGTGTACCCATCACAGTAGCAGGCTGGTCTTGAGCTTCATTCAGATCAATGTGGTTGGCATGAACACGGCCATAGGACTTGGCATTGTTGTTGCGGGCCTGGTTGTTTCCACGGCCAGCGGCTGGAAGGGCCAGTTGATTCTGATTCTGAATGCAATCCCTAGCACGGTGACCTGGTTGACCACACTTGTAACACATGCCATTATTGGGAGTGGGAGCAGGAGCTTGGGGTGGCGGAGCTGGAAGCCTTGGCAGCCTAGTTGGAGCAGTAGGCAGACGAGGTGCAGCGTAAGACTGCCTTGGGGCTGGTGCATTTGGACGGTACATGCTGTTCGGGATCCATATCTTACGCTTCTGCGAGGGCGGGCCCGAAGATGAGCCCGTGTCACGGTTGCGCCTTTGAGAGCTATGGTGTTCTTGAAGACCAGTCTCAACATTGATGGCCTTATTCACCAAGGTGGCGAAATCAGCAAAGTCGTGCACTAGAAGTGCGAGCTTGATGTCAGCTTGAAGGCCGTCACGGAACTTCTCCTGCCTACGTGCATCAGTTGCAATGTCCTCTTCAGCATAGCGAGACAAGTCCAGAAACTCCCGCTGATAAGCTTCAACAGTATTGTTGCCTTGGGTGAGGTTGCGAAACTCACGCTTCTTCCGGTCCATGACTCCCTGAGGAATGAAGCGGGCACGGAAGGCAGCCTGAAAGTCTGGCCAGGAGATGATTGTCCCAACTGGCAGAGTACGCCTGTGGCTGTCCCACCATTGAGCTGCGGGTCCCTTCAGGAAGAAGGAAGCAAAAGTGACATAGCTGGCAGGTGCTACATCAGCAGACTCCATCTCATAGGTGATGTCACGGAGCCAGTCATCAGCATCCAGCGGCTGGGTTGAGCTGCGGTACACACTTGGGTTGAGGCGTATGAAATCCTGCATAGTTGTTGTGTTTGGATGCTGGTTCATATTGGGGCGAGGAAACTGAGCCATCATGTTTTCCATGAACTGGCGATTCATCTCAAGCTGCTGGATCATACCAGCCATGTACTCAGGCGGTGGTGGGAAGTTGCCACCACGACCACGACCAGCTGGTCTAACCATCCAGCTAATATATAACAGGGGTAGTTCAGTATTGAGAAATTTGCATAGACAAGAGTCATTCATGATGAAACATGCATAATGAAAGGAGCACGACAGATACCACATAGATAGTCGGCATAACTTACAAAAGGGGTCGGACATAGAGTTCAGTACACAGAGTTCCGTACATAGACTAAGTCATCATAGGCGGCACGCAGGCTCGCGAGTGCATCTAAGACTAATGAGCAAGACTACATCAGTCCCAGGAGGTACTGTGAAGGTAGCTGTAACCTGACAGCTGGTAGTGAGGCAACGGATAGTCCTCCACGTCAGTGGCCTGGGGGCCGCGGATACTCTGGTGTAGAACCCGACGCTCAGGTGGCAGAAGAGGACCAAGTGCGGGAGAGTAGCCTCCCACCTCTGGCCATCCGACACCGTGGGGCATCACGGTCCTGGCTGGGTAGATCGCAGAACGCGGCAGCTGTCCAGACCGGACAAAGG
>NW_025225432.1:0-18575 GCF_018294505.1 Triticum aestivum
TTAATCCAACTGAAATGTAGAAAAATAAATGAAAAAGTAAAACCAATACAGGACTGGCCAAAACTGGATGGCTCGTAACTATCCGACGCTTAACGCAGCACATAGCCACCACACAGGATTTGAAGCTCTTGAAGTTTGATTTTTTTTAAAAGAGGAAATAAAAGGACTTCCTCAAATATTCAATTTGAAATTCATTTTCTTTCTTCAGATATTCAAACCGCCCAAAAAAAAGAGAGAAGATAACTCTATGTGCTTCGCTTATATCTTTTGAGCTAGACAGTTGCTCTTGTGCTTCACTTATACTTGTTAGAGCACGGCGGTGATTATATTTTATAGAAATAATTGCACTCTCATGCTTCACTTAAATATTTTTAAGAGTCTATTTAATAGAAAGTGGTAACGAGCATGGGTTATAAGACTAGTCCAAAAATGATAGGTATTTAAGAGTGGTATAATAAAAACTTTCATGTAGATCACTAAATATGAAACGTATGTTTTAATTATATTGATGTAGTAATATGAAAGGTTATGGTATAACAGGGATGCGTGAGCATTTATATGTCCGATTGAAATCCTTGCTTGAATAGTCTGATTTCCAAAACCATCCCCAACCATTGGGCCGATCACCTTGTCGGGGAAGGATCTTTATTCAACGCCGGCATCGCCGCCGCCGAAGTCAAGACGATGAACAACCTCAAAACAAAACTAATTTAGCCTAAAACTATCCACACACACGTGGATCCGGCCTCTCACCACCGATGACCGAGGTTGTTAGTGGAGGGAGCCGCTGGAGGACGGCGGCGAAGGAACTCTCCTTGGGAGAGACGCTGGCGAGATCGCCCTTTTTCTTCCCGAGGAAGAGAGAACGACCCGTATGTTCATGTAATAATAGGGAGTATTTCTGTTGGGTGACAATTTTATGTGGTGGCCACACAATGTCATCTCATCTGATGGCGGCCGAAAACTTGGGCGGCCGGCCCCAGATCGAATTATTTGCCTTTAACAAATATACGTTATTTTAATATTAATAGTGTATGATACTCTTATAATACGTACTCCTGTGTCAGCCGGACGGCCGGGACCTAGAAGACTTTGTGAATAATAGCTATTTTATTCAGTTCAAGAAATAATTGACGACGCTTGAAAGAATTTCAGCACAAAGCAACGTACAGACCGGCCGGGACCTAGAAGACTTTTGTTTTCCTTTTTGCAAGTGATCGACCATGCAAAGGCAATAAGGCGAGGCGGTCGAGCTTCAGCACACAATAAGCAAGCATAGCATGGCGGTCGTCCTGCTCTTCCTAAGCCTTAGCATCCTCCTTGTGTCGGCAGCGGCAACGGGGCAGCTCTGCGGCAGCGGCGGCAACTACACGGCCAACAGCACCTACCAGTCCAACCTTGCCGCCGTCGCCGCCACCCTCCCCAACAAGGCGTCTTCCTCGTCGCAACTGTTTGCCACCGCGACCGCCGGCCAAGCCTCCGACGTGGTGTACGCGCTCGCGCTCTGCCGTGGCGACACGGTGAACGCCGCGGCCTGCAGGGACTGCCTCGCCGCCTCGTTCCGGGAAGCGCAGCGGGCGTGCCCGTTCCAGCAGGGCGCCACCGTCTACTACGACGGCGGCGAGCAGCAGCAGCAACAACAGCAGACGTGCGTCCTCGGCTTCTCCAGCGACGACCTCCTCGTCCCCAGCATCACCGAGAACGAGACGCTGTTCCAGTCATTCCAAAATGACAGCTTCTTCGGCGACCCTGGCACCGTCACTCCGGACGTCCACGACCTGCTCACGAGGACGGCCCAGGACGCGGCCGCCGCAGAGAGGCGGTACGCCACCGCGGTCATGGACTCCGTTAGCACTGTTACCCGGACGCTCTACTCTCTGGCTCAGTGCACGCCGGATCTGCCCACTGGGGACTGCCTGGCGTGCCTCCAGCAGATCATCGCCATGGTCAACACCACCACGGCGGTGCGCCTGGGTGGACAGATCCTCGTGCTGCGCTGCAACATCAGGTTCGACGTGAATCTGTTCTACCAGGGCCAACCCATGCGGCGGGTCACTCCATCATCCATCGCTCTGGTGCCGACCACCACCACCACTACTACAGGAAAGAGTATGTGATCAGTGATCGACCACCAATTCACTTCAATTTGGGTGTTCAAACAATTGAAGTTATAATTTGGTTGACATGGTTTCTCTTATCATAATTTATTGATGTTTATTTATTTTCCCTTAGAAGAATTCTTGATTTTTAATTCTTAAGGAAAAGGAATCAAACCATGGGTAATTGCCATATCTGTAGCTGCTCCAGTAGCACTTATCGCATTCTGCTTCATCGTTTGCTATCCTCGGCTCAGAAGAAGGCACAGAAAAGGTTAGTAAACTAGTTACTGAAATGCTGCTCATCAGAGAAATATATTATATCTAGATCGCAGTGTAGCCGATGCGGGGAAAAACCCGATCTACTCCCACCTTGTGTATAATCTGATTCAGATGAGCTGTCTAGAATCAATCATACACGAGATGTGCCAGCATACCAGCGCCTCCAACAAAAATTACTAGTTGAATCTTTCCACAACATACCAACGCCTCCAACAAAAGTTATCTGAATCTGCAAATTAATAGCACTAGATGAATTTTGATGTGCACACATAACACATCTGCTGATTGCACACATAGGATTACTAGCTAGTAGGGGATTCCTACTATAGTAGCTATTAGGTAGAAAATTAACAAACTGATGCATAAGACCTACCATGGCAGGGGCTGTTCTCCATGATTTGCGTCGTTTCAGGTGAAATCCCAGGAAAGACACGCCTGTGAGCTTAAAAAAAGGAATCTGTTCAACTAATTTTCAAATCCAAGGCATGTAAAAAAATCAATCTGTTAATAGCTAAGCGGGTTTATTGGTTGCAACTCGTTAGGTGGCGCGCATGGTACGATATGGATCGACGGTGGCAAAAAGTCATAATTACATAGATTGATTATGCCGATTGTCAATTTTTCAGGTCAGGTGAGATTGCGAGAAAAGCGGCACACCCACGAGTCGCAAGGAGGAGATGAACATGTTTGGAAATGGAAGCAGAGTTCTCTGAGTTTTCGATCTTCGATTTTCATCAAATATTAGAGGCCACAAGTAACTTTTCTGAAGAAAATAAACTTGGCAAAGGTGGATTTGGCCCTGTTTATAAGGTGCATTTGTAACACCCTTCTATAGCCCTCGTTTTGTAACCAATGCAAAAGTACGTTATGTCTGTCAAATTTTGATCATACATTCTGAAGGATCAAAGAAAAAAAATACTAGAATGCCAAGATAGCCTCGTCATAGTATATGAACTATAATTAAGATACAATATTGATCCAAAGTTAGGTTAATTTGCTTTTACTCATTATGTGGAACTGGTATGCAATAACTTGTGCATCATAAAGCAACTTGATTGCGGCATAATACTAACATCTAACTTTTTTCCTAGGGCCACTTTCCCGATGGAACTGAAATTGCAGTAAAGAGACTTGATTCACATTCCGGACAAGGTTTGATGGAGTTCAAAAATGAAGTTGAGCTCATAGCCAAACTTCAACACATGAATTTGGTTAGGCTCTTGGGATGCTGCTCTCAAGCAGAGGAGAAAATATTGGTCTATGAATACTTGCCAAACAAAAGCTTGGACTTCTTCATCTTTGGTACATATTAATTTGCACTTCTAGGTTCATAAGCTAGATACTGAGCATAAGGAATGGCTAACAATATAAGTATATTCTTTTGAGAAGCCTTATGTGTATAATTGCACTTCCTTTATTATTGCGCTTTCCAACTTTTGATTGTTATTTTTACATTTTTTTATCTCTATCATACTAACATTTCGTTCATGTGCAGATAATAATAGAAAAGCTTTAATTGATTTGAACAAACGTCTTGAAATAATTGAAGGAATAGCAGAAGGACTTCTTTACCTACATATGCACTCTCGGTTGTGTGTCATACATCGAGACCTTAAACCAAGCAACATTCTCTTGGACAACGAAATGAATCCTAAAATTTCAGACTTTGGACTAGCAAAAATATTTAGCTCTAATGCCGAAGGAATCATTACAAGAAGAGTGGCTGGTACATAGTAAGTTTTGTATCAGTTAGTCCATTTTTAAACATTTATATTACAGGTCAACCATACAATAATTGCACATATAACATTATTTTATCATTTTAGTGGCTACATGGCTCCCGAGTATGCTTCACAGGGCATCTTTTCCATCAAATCCGACGTATTCAGCTTTGGTGTTTTAACTCTCGAGATCCTTAGTGGCAAAAGGAATTCTGGAAGCCATCAATGTGGAGATTTCATCTATCCCCTTGGATATGTCAGTTTATGGAAATCCTTATAACTTAAAAAATATTGTTTTCTTTATGTGGTGCCGTACTAACTATGTGATAAAACTTAAAATAGGCTTGGAAATTATGGAAAGAGGGAAGATGGATCGAACTTGTTGAAACCTCATTGCTTCCCAATTGTCATTTGACAGTAACGATGAGGTGTGTTAACATTGCACTGTTGTGTGTACAAGAGAATGCAATGGATCGTCCAACCATGTTGGATGTTGTTGCAATGCTAAGTAGCATGACGATGAATCTACATGAGCCTAAGCATCCAGCGTATTTCAATTTAATGGTAGGCAACGAAGAGTCATCTACAACTACTCTACCATGCAGTGTTAATGATGTAACCATATCTGCCACAACTCCTAGGTAGATCTTTTTGTGTCATCTGATTATTGCCAAGTCAATGTTGATTCAGTGCTATCATAGATGTTGTTTTGTGCATTCCATACGTGGAAGTGTAATTTATAGTGTATACCTTTTTCTCTAAACCATACTTGGAATGCTTTTTGTACGATGGACATAGCCAACCAAAACCATAGTTATGCTTGCACAAATTTTCAAATAACAATACATACTTTTGGTGGCAGTTGGAGTTATCATTCTCTCAAGCTTTCTCTGGAATATGGCAGATTGATCCATGATGTAGGAACAAGATGTTACATTAATAAATTATCCATGTACAAAGCTAAATGTTTTTCGTCTTTCTAAGACATCAAGTTAATGATTGAAGAGTGTTAGCAATTGTCCCACATCATCTTGGTAGATACATGAATGTCGGGAAGGCACGATCATCGTGATCTGGTGAGTGATGACTATGCATAGATAGGAAGAGGAGATGATGTTGTCTCCTGGTTGCTCTATTGCATCGTTGAACTGATAATATTTTGCTAGTCACTACCAGCACATGAGATGAGATATAGGTGGCGCCCCGTAGGCCTTAGGAGTCTCTTCTACTTCGAAAACGGGTTGATATATATTTCGACTGGTATGTAGTAGTACGCTATTGCCAAAAGACGTTCTATTGCTATTGGCACAAGGATTTTTTTCTAATCACAATTTGCATAATAAGAGTTCATAGTTCAATTAATATATTAGACTAGATTTGGACTAGCATGTAGAACACAAGAATCAGTCTAGCCATCATACCACAAATCACAATTATGATCCTAGCTTTCTAAGCATTCTAATTTATTTTTTGAGAAAGGAGGTTATGCCCCTGCCTCTCCATTAGTTGACATGCACAAGCATTAGCTCTCCAATCATTCTTGTAATATCTCATCTGGCTCCCTAAATTAGTACCAAAAAAATTGAAGTAATACATAACACAGAGCGGAAAACCGATCCTTGTCAACACTGAAAAGGGAAAATGTTGAACCATCAAGGAAGATTTGTGCTTGTTAACTCCATTCTCACAACCTACTGGCGACATATTGTTGCACTATTTTTGCCGCTAGCTAACTGGCAACTAAGAAGACTGATAACATGCATAGAAAATTTCTTTGGGTGATGGATATGGAAGCTCATGGATGAATGTGTGTGGTCAACTGGAGACAGATTTGCGCTCCCCAAAGGAGGGGGCGGGATATGGATCAAAGATATTTAGCTTTTCAGTAGAGCTCTCTTTTTTTTTAAAGAGGGAAATACCCTCGGACTCTGCACCGAGTGGTGCACACATCCATGAATTACTTATTTTAACATTTATGTGATCCAGTACAAATGTAGTTTAAACATAAAGGCCCCAGCGGGCAGCTCAAATGGCAATAAAGCGACAAGATGTAGAAGTATATGAGGCCTCATGCATCACAAATCCTAACAGCAGGCTGCCAACCAGGTCGGTTGAATAAATCTTGAGCTACTATCTCCCACTGGTTGCAGCCAAAGGCTGGAGGTGCCTAACTCCTCCTCCCGACAAAGTAAGGACCACATATGAATCCAACAGATAGCCCTAAATATAACCAGCAAGAAAGTTGGAATTTTGTCTAAGTGCGATCAGTACAAACAAATGGTTATTATCATCGAGGGTTAGTCACCTGAGACGTCATGTATTCATGCAGATTATAGGACGAAGCTGAAAAAACCAGTGTTGCTAATTATTATTACGTAATGAGTGATAAGGAATGTACTACTCCTCATTCATTATCCTTGTCATGGGGTGTATCAACAACCGGCCGACAACCGAGTGGAATGCGGAAATATTTCACTCATGCACCATGGTTGGATTGTCATGACCGGGCAATCCAACAGCCGGGTCGATAGAAAGGCCGACCACAGCCCCCATGGTACATGACCTGAACCATCCGAACCAAGGACCCCCACTCGAAACAACTGATGCAACACGAGCACATCCGGGCATAGTCTACCCGTTGAGGAAAAAAATCCATCAAATGGTTCGTTTAACTTCCGGCCTGCAATTGGTCTATGCGCCAATTGGTGCAACGGATCATCTAATATAATGTTACCAGGGAGCTCCTCCTTGTAACAAATCTTTTTTAAGTTTATTTACAATGCATGGGTGCTTGAGTCAAGATGTCAAGTCAAAATCGCAGTTGCTGGTATATTTATGGGTGACTGATGACGACATATTCATGTATCCCAAAGATGAAACCATGACGACGAGAAAGACCATTTAAATAATCGATATTTCGTGTGTCTGAAACCATATACAAGGTACGTGTGGACTGTAGGGCTAACTGCCGGTGCAAAACAAGACATAGTAACTGACGGTGATTAAACAATCGATGCTGAGATCCCGGTCTAAGTAACTGGCAGTGAATCACAAATATATAATGGCACTGAGTTGGTCATCTGGCGGAAGAACAACAAGAACAGGCTAGCTAGTCAGGTCAACTTGAAAAACACTTTACTTGGCGAGACTGGAACCATAATATGTTAACTGTGAACAACTGGCCGGCCGATGTGAATCAACTGAAATAACAAGACCCAGTCTGCATTAATTGATGCAATGGATTCTAGTCCAAGTAACTGACGCCGAGTTGCAAATATATATAAGGTCACTGAGTTCACATATTCAATTCGGTGCTTAGGCTCATCTGCACCAAGTGAACAATAAAGTAAAAGAAATATCAGGAAAATTCCAAAAAATCTGAATTTCTTTTTTGATGCAGGACTCAGTAGGCTAGGTGCATACAAAACTTTGTGTCTAAATGACATTTGAGGGGCTCGTGCAAAAAAGTCAAAATGAGCTCCAAATATTATTGTTTTCAAAAGTTTCTCAGATGCTCGAAATTTATCTTTTTTGCCGAGAGCTACTAGAATCTCCAAACCCTACAAAATTTGGCACGGACTTCACCCACATGAGAATCTCGCATCACAAAAAAATGGAATTTTTTGAATTCCTTTACTATTTTTAATGGTGTTAGTATTCACCCATGGGTGCAGATGCAGACGATAGCCAAAACGCCGCTTCCCACTGAGTTTATTATCTGAGAAGAAAAAGCAAGAAACTATCTAGGGATTCGGCAAAAACACTCTTGCTATCCTATATATCCAAGTAGTTGATCCACATTATCCAGCTAAACATATAAGGTCACAACATGTTGCCACCTCATCAATTATTTCCTTTTTTTCTCCTTTTTCAATTGCATACTCCACCCAACTTACATCTTTAATGCAAACTTGGCACCTCAACATGCAACTATGCATGTACGGCGAAAGGTCCACCTCAATATACAACCATGCATGGGAAAATGTATATCATACTACATATATTAGATCAATATTTTACACTGTAGAATAATTATATTAGCTTGATATGATTAATAAAATATTTATGCTCGATAAAACCAATCATAATACATTGCAACCAATTCCCACCGCAACATGCAACTTTCCACCTCAGCAAGTGTGTCGTTTAGTCGGATGATACACATGTCAAACTAACTTTTAGGAGGATCTTTGATGATTGGCTCATGGAGCTACGGTATCAGCTGCTTGAGATTACCCGTAAAATTATTCTGTCATAGGACCAAATCAAACAAACTGGAGGAGTTGTCTTTCTTCCTGTGAATACCGAAGGGAGCCTGTGTTGATTTGTCCATGCTGAATCTAGTTACACCTTATTGTTTCCCCTCTGCTCCAACGTCGGGCCAGGGGCCAGCAAGGATCAAGGAAGGCTTCATATCGCCGTTGAAGGGCAAGAGCATGTCGATGATCCAGAGCCCAGTTTCACACTTGCTGGTCTGCTGGTCTCCTCAACCTTTTTCAGCACCACCACTCAAGGCCAGGCATGCTGCTCTGGAGGTCCATATCTGAGAAGTTTGGTATCCTTTTATCGCCAGTGCGCGCTTTGGATGTAAATCTGGTTGAAAACCTTCCCTAGTTGGTGGTGCTGTAGTACCTAGTTGTTTCCCTTCTATGGCCTTTAGTGGTAGTTTTCTTATCTACCTGGATGATGATCGTTTGAACAACATTGCTGCTTGTATGGGATCTTTGCGTTTCATTTATATAATGGAGCGGGGAGCTCCTCCCTATTAAAAAACTTTATTTTTTTAGTTTCTTTACAATTATGGGTGCTTGAGTCAAGATGGTAAGTGGAAATCGTACCTATTTTTGTCCTGTTTTTCTTAACCACCGCCACTGCCTTGCTGGATGGCTGCGAGGCAGCTGATGCACATATCGTTGGGGTGGCATGTGGTTCGCATGTTTGTAGTTCATGTGCCGTCAGACCTGAAAAATTATAATATCTTATGCCCGCTCGCGCGAGATATATCGTCTGGACTGAGGTGAACACAAAATGTTTCAGGTGTAATTTATATTAAAGTAACAACGATTAGTATGTTTGTTTTTTTTTGCTTCACAACCGGATGCGAACACGTCCGCTTGCGACCCGACACAGAGATGATACTTTGTTGACGTTTTGTCGTGGTTCTGTTTTGCCTCGGTCCCACTACTTATTACAGACCAACGCATGACTCATATTGGTTGTCTCCCACTACAGAAAACCAGAGAGATGGCGACCGGATTGGTGGGGCATGATTTCCACCTATTTTTTTGATTTTTTATGTCTTTTTTATCAACATAATTTTCTTGGTTTTTTGTTGTTGTTTCTCTTCTCTTTTCTATCTGGCCTTCTTTCTCTGGCCTTCCTTGATTATTTATGGTTTCCGTTTTTAATTCATTCATATTTTTTAGATTTACTGAGACTGTTCAAATTCATGAACTTTGGCTGTTTAACTTTTATGTGCGCAATATAAATATTTGTGTATTTAGTAGGGGGGGGGGGAAGGAGGCGCAAGAAATAAGAGAAAAGATGAACAAAAAACTATGCACATGTGTGGCTAATGTGAAAAATTGCTAGAATGTATGGAAAGGTTCATGAATGGTTCGTATGCGTGATTACGCCATTATTTTCCGTCTTAAATGGAGAATGGAATAAGCCTTGCATACACATTGAATGTTCCACCCCGCAACCAGCAACAGTGCCTAACCCAAGCATACCTAAAATCATACGTGAAAATGTGGCTATAGCCAGGCATGGTGGAGCGCGCCTTTCTGTCTAGTACAAGGTACATATGTGGACTGAAAGCCTAATTGCTCGTGCGAAACAAAACATAGTAATTTACGGTGAGATTAAACAATCGATTCTGAGATCGGGGTTTTCCATTTTGTTTGATTAAAGCTGAAGAAAGGGCCCGGTCTATGAATCTGATGGTGAATCGCAAATAAATAATGGCACCGAGCTGATCATCTAGCGGAAGAACAACCAGAAGCAGTCTAGCTAGAAAATACTTATACTTTTTTTGGTTTGAGATTGAAAAACACTTATATGTAGTGAGACTAGAAACATATAGTATAAGGTACCTGTTAACTGGAAACAACTGGCCGGCCGGTGCGAATCAACTGAAATAACAAGACCCAGTCTGCATTAACCTACGCAAAGGCCGAGATTTATATATCCTCCTTTTCAAGAATGAAAACCTGAAAAAAGTCTCCGGTCCAAGTAGTTGACTGTGAGCTGCAAATATAAAAAGGTAGTAAGTTGATAATCTGGCAGAAGAAAAAGAAGAAGCAGTCTAGTCAGTCGGCCATGGCCACCGCCGGCATCGTCCATGCACCCTGAAGCTGTGGGCCATGCACCCTGAAGCTGTGGCTGGATCCAGCAAGGACTAGGGTGAAATAGTCATGCAAGTTGTGGAGGTTGGATAGGAAGGAAGGGAACATGTGGAGTATTGGCCTGTTTGTGGGGAGCACTGATTGGTTCTTTGATCTACAACTAGCCATCAAGTATAAGTAGTACAGGGGAACAGGTATCAATAGTGCTGTGGAGATATACCCTTCAATGGACATGGCTATAGAATCACATATTTTTTTTCGATAAAGGGCTTTTCATTGAATTGAAATATCGAGTTGATACAACCGCATCAAAGATCACCCGGCCTCTGCATAGCTAGATGCACACAGCCAAAGTTTCAAAGTACTAGAAGCCAAGATAAAAAGGCAAAAAACGCCAGCAGTAGCAAAAAAAGATAAAAGAGGCCTAAGGTGATGCCGGTCCAATCCGAAGGTCACACCGCCATCCATGGGGGTAAAAAATGTCCCTGGCCGAGCACTCCAACCGGGTAGAAGCTATCATAAAAAGGTCTCTGTCCTCCGGCCTCTGCAGGATAGACCACATACGGAGCCATCGCGAGCATATATGAATTACCTGCATAGGAGATGAAACACTTTTATGATTAAAAACAATATCATTCCTGGTTAGCAACAACGCCCAACATAAGGCAGCCGCCCCCGCAAGAATGTGCTTAGACAATTGTTTATCTATTCCCCTCAACCAATTGCCAAACATTTTCCGTACGCTGCGTGGAGGATATAGATTCGAAGCAATTTGGACTATTGCCCATACCGATCTAGCAAACTTGCAATCAAAAAATAGGTGTTTAATGGATTCATTATGATTGCAGAAAACACATTTTTTGCAGCCTTGCCAGTTTCGTCGAGCTAGATTGTCCCTAGTTAAGATAACTCCTTTGTTGAGAAACCATAGAAAATTTTTCACTTTTAGAGGAATCTTAAGCTTCCACATTTTTCTATTATCAGATGGAACCTCGTTATGAACCAATGCATCATACATGGATTTAACCGAAAATCTTCCATTCAGATGCAGGTTCCATTTAAAGATGTTCGATTCAGCCGACAGTTGGACAGCTCCCAAACGAGTCAGCAAATCGTTCCATGCAGTCAGACGAGGTCCAGAAATCGTTCTGCGAAAAGAAATATCCGGGTGTTCTTGTCCCAATACCGTCTTAATCGTGACAAACTTATGTCTAACTATCCGGTATAAGCTTGGGTATTGCACATTTAGAGGAGTAGTCCCGAGCCAGGTGTCTTCCCATAATCGAATCTGGGAGCCGTCCCTAACCGAGAAAGTGCCAAATTGGAAAAAGAATTCTTTAGCTTTCATAACCCCACTCCAAAAATGAGAGTCACCCGGTTTCCAGTAGACCTGGGAGATTGCTTTGGACCCAACGTATTTATTACGAATGATCTCCTGCCAAACACCATCCTCAGTGAGTAATCTGTATACCCATTTGCTGAGCAATGCAATGTTTTTTATCTCAAGATCCTGGATTCCGAGTCTCCCTTGGCTTTTAGGACGACATAATATATTCCACCTAGCCAAGCGATATTTCTTTTTTTCATTGTCACTCTGCCAAAAAAACCTTGATCTAAAATAATCAAGGCGTTGGAGAACACCTTTTGGCAGATGAAAAAAAGATAGCATGTAAAGGACCATGTTGGTAAGAACCGAGTTGATCAGAACTAGTCGGCCCCCATAGGACAAGAGTTTTGCCTTCCAGCTCGCCAACCGTTTCTCCAGTCTCTCTTCAACATGTTTCCATTCAGCGATTGTCAAACGCCGATAATGAATAGGAATACCTAGATATCGAATCGGAAATTGGCCTAGTTGGCATCCAAAAATATCAGCATATTCTTGTGAAGTTTCTGCGGCTTCGCCAAAGCAGAAAAGTTCACTCTTATGAAAGTTTATCTTAAGGCCAGAAAGATCCTCAAAAGCACATAATAACAATTTGAGGTTTCTAGCCTTTTCTAGGTCGTGATTCAAAAACAAAATGGTGTCATCCGCATACTATAAGATTGACAGGCCTCCTTCTACTAGATGAGGAATGACCCCGGTGATTTGACCAGCTAGCTTGGCCCTCTCAATGAGAGTAACTAGCATATCATCCACGATGTTGAAAAGGATAGGTGATGTGGGGTCGCCTTGGCGTAGCCCCTTCCTAGTCTGGAAATAATTGCCTACGTCATCGTTCACCTTGATAGCCACACTACCTCCAGACACAAAGTTCTCAACCCATCGGCACCAAGTATGGGAAAACTCTTTCATACGAAGAGTTTGAAGCAAAAAAGGCCACTTCACCTTATCATAAGCTTTCTCGAAGTCAATCTTAAAGATGACCCCATTCAACTTTTTACGGTGGAGCTCATGAACAGTTTCATGTAGGACAGCAACACCGTCTAAGATGTTCCGTCCTTGCATGAAAGCTGTTTGTGTTGGTTTGACTACATGGTCTGCGACCCCATTCAGCCGGTTAGTCGCGACCTTGGTGAAAATTTTAAAGCTCACGTTTAATAAGCAAATCGGTCTATATTGTTGAATCCGATTGGCATCCTTTATCTTTGGTAAAAGGATAATTTCACCAAAATTGAGTCCGGAGATGTCTAGTCTATGAGCATGCAGTTCATTAAACAATTGAACCAGGTCAGACTTTAACATATCCCAAAAAAATTGATAAAACTCCGCCGAAAAACCATCCGGTCCCGGAGATTTGTTGTGTTTCATTTGAAAAATCGCATCTAGACAAGTTCCCTGCATGATATGTCCATCCATTGGTATGTACTGCTAATACTAGCAGCGATCGATGTTAATTATTGAGTAAAGCAGGTCTATAGGTGCGCAGCTGAAAAATAAGTACTGCATATGAAATACAATGTGTACACATGCCACATGTATCATAACAACTCTTTAAGTTTTGCTTGCGTCAAGTACGGCATGGAGTTTGAACAAACAATAGTAGGACAGGGAATCGCTGCTCTTAGCTTGTTGAACCGCACAAATAAACAAGGTATATCTACTTTAGTTGTTGATCGTGATTAAGTTGCAGTGCAGGTTAGTTTTAAGTTAGTGGAAACACTGCCCAACCGCCCATTCTTCCATTTTAACTAAGACAAAAAGTTTACCTGTTTATTCTAGAAAAAAAGGTTTACCTGTTTCATTGATAGGCAAGCAGAAGGTCTCTAGTTAATAAGCGATAAACTAGAAAAAAATGATACAAACAGTGTGATGCACACTCGAAAACGAAAACAATAGGAACACACCCAATTGCCATAGGGCAAAGCAAGTTTAACGCCGAAACAATAAGGCCATGCCCACTCTCGCCACATAACCACACCCACTCGAACACTAAAAAACAAGGCCATGCCCACTCGTAGCAGGGGTGGACCTAGAACAAAAATGTCCTGGTGTCCATGTATACACTATATACACCGATAAACAGGTGAATACCAAGCAATAATACACATAAAATCAACACACCCAACGACTTAATGTTATTTGGTTGTAAAAAATGCTTAAAAAACTTAAGCATCCCACTTAAAATAATAGTTAATTATGTAAAGTTGAACAATAAAGCTTAAGAAATCCAGACAGTAAAAACATACAATCACCGGTCAAGATTACAATCTCGTGCTGAGATATTCACCTTTTAAAGTAATCATTCCATAAAGTTCCCTATGATTCGCAAGTCTATATATGTTAGTGCAAGTGCACAAAGAGTTACATATATGTGTTTGCAGATTCGAGAATAAAATCAACAAGTATTCATTGACAGAATTGTACAATATGTTTGTGAAGTTGAACTTACTGGACATTGTGTCTTTTCATTGTGTCCTGTCGAGAAAAAAATCCAAATAGACGTGAATCATCAAAGTAAATTGGCAAATCCCATCATTTTGATTCCCAGTTGTAATACCATTAATTTTGAATTTCCTAGTAATACAAATTTGAAAAAATAGATAAAATTAAGGTATGTAGAGGACCATTTTATTATAATATATGAGCGATCTGCCAGTCGCCGAGTCGACCATCCGATGGGAGATAGAGGCTCGCGAGCGGCCGGGAAAGACGATACACACGTCAGTTGCGAAGTTAGGGCTGGCTGACCGGTGTCCAAGCCAAATACGTGACCTCTATATAAGGCAAGAGGAAATTTTACACGGTGTCCAGTGACACCGGGTAGACCTACGTAGGGCCGCCCCTCACAAGAAGTGACCTACTCTGTCGAACAATCTAGCCTCCCACCATTGTCCAAGGGGGAGAAGACTCTGTGCTTACTATGGAAGAAATACAACCGGGATGCTCCCAGGATGGTGCATGCACGCCACTGCTCCTTATTAGATTTGCTGCTCAATGCATGCATGTACACCTACTCCACATGATGCCATCACATAATGACATCATTTATTTAACGTATGGTTTCCTCTAACCAAATGCGCATCATATATAACAAACGTAACAAAATATAAATTAAGACAAGGGTACCAAGACTTGGTAGTATGATACTTGTAGTCTAGCTATTTCTTGCAGTCTCCTCTATACATTGGTTGGTTCTAGGTAATAAGAGAAAGTTGTTAGTAGCTTGTTAGCCGCCACAACAATAACATAGTGAAGGCTTTATATTCATCTATTTTATTTTGAGGGAAATAACTTAAGTTGTATGTAGCTACCTACCTAGGTGGGGGGAAATTAGTTGGCTAATGGACTAAATTTAGCCCGTATTGCTACCCGCCATCATTTGGTTTGCCGTCACCTAACTAATAAATTTGTCTAAAGAAAACTAATAAAATAATTATTTAACATATGGTTTCACTCTTCATCAAGTTGACATCATACACAACAGAAGTTTATAACAAAAGATAAATTAAGACAAGGGTACCAAGACTTGGTAGTATGATGCATGTAGTCTTATTCCCTACAGTCTCCTCTACACCATTGGTTGGTTCATGTTAATAAGAGAAAGTTGTTCTTAGCTTCTTAGCCACCACAGCAATAACATAGTGAAGGCTTTATATTCATCTATTTTATTTTGAGGGAACTGACTTGTCTGTAGCTTTCTACCTAGGTCGGGGGAAATGAGTGGGCTAATGGACTAAATTTGGCCCGTATTGCTGCCTGCCATAATTTTATTTGCCGCTACACCTAACTAATAATTTGTTTCTAAAAGACTAATAGAATACATATTTAACATATGGTTTCACTCTTAATCAAGTTAGTATCATACACAACAGAAAATAATAACAAAAGATAAATTAGGGCAAGGGTACAAAGACTTGGTATGACACAGCCGCATTCCTGTTTTTCGCAGCCGTCTCTACACATTGGTTTGTCCATATAAATACGAAGTTGTTGCTTGCTTGTTGCAAGCTGCAACAGTAACATTTTGTATATAAAACAGGATGAACAGGTGGCCTGTCCCTATCAATAGAATTTTCCAAGTCAAGATAGGTAAATACATATAGGACGCTAATTTTCTTCACGCTCCATCAAAATGCACAGAGATTAATCATGCTGTCCACCCTAATTTCTGTGGAAACGGTACACGAAGGGGACTGCAGAGGAAAATTGCCGGCACCGGTGAAGAGGGCGAGGGGACGGCAGAAGTCAGTGGCGGCGGTGCCCGCCCTCTCGGCACTTGGTGCTGCGGGGGAGGGATGTCGGGCCTCGCCGCGTGGGCCTTTACCCTTCAGGGGTTGGGACTTTTGAAGCATAGAGGTGTAAAATTTATATTATTTTATTTTCTTAGAGAAATAGAGGGTACAAATGAGATTAAATTCTGTAAAAAGTAATTCTTTGTTTGATTTTATTTTGAAAGTATTCAAATGATAAGCCATTTTACTCTTCATCCTTTGTATATCTATTGAAAATTATGTGCGGAAATTTTGAGAACAAAATATTCGTCGTTTGATTCGTTAGTACTATGAATTAGGCAAAGAATTTTGTTTAGGTGACACACTAAGAGACTGGGCTGATTTTAATGTGCGGACGTAACAGACTCAAAAGTGCAACCTGAGTACCTGACAAGCTAGCAACAAGAAATTGCAATCAAAGAAGAAAAAAGTGCAACCTGACGCTGGGCATCAGGATTGTTACTACAGCACACACACGGCATTTGAAGGAAGAAAATAAAGCATCCGAATCAGACTCTCCGTCGGCGAGGTCATCAGGAGCGACTGAGACACAATTCCGCCGCCATCATGACCGACGGGTTCATCAGCTCTTGGTCGGCGACGAGCCTCGCGAGAACATGAGGAGCGAGGTACACCTCCAGTTCCATGCCCCCCTGCCCCTCTGCCGTCCACGAAAACTGTGGTTAACCTATCCAGCTTGTTCCCCGGGCAGGTCCGGACGGCCAGAGGCCTGCCCCGGCCAAAGTCACTGCCATACACATCAAACCGCGGCGAGCCGCTCAATATCACCGTGGTGAGCCAGCGGCCTGCTCCAGCTTTCCTCTTTTTTTTTAAAGGCCTGGTGAGTTGATCATCTAGCAGAAGAACAACAAGAAGCAGTCTAGCTAGTCAGGTTAACTTGAAAACACTAGTACTTCTTTTCTTTTCGAGATTGAAAAACATTTATACTTGGTGAGACTGGAACCATATAGTATAAGGTACTACCTGTTAACTAGAAACAACTGAAATAACAAGACCCAGTCTGCATTAATGGACGCAAAGGCCGAGATTTATATATCCTCCTTTTCAAGAAGGAAAACCTGAACAAAGTTTCTTGTCCAAGAAATTGACTGTGAGCTGCAAATATATAAAGGCACCGAGTTGATAGTCTGGCAGAAGAAGAACAAGAAGCAGCCTAGCCAGTCGGGCCATGGCCACCGTCGGCGTCGTCCTCCTGCTCCTCCTACTTGCACCGTTCCTCGCGGCCGCCGATATGTTGTGCGACAACCTTAAGGCCGCCTTGGTCACCCTCCCAAATAACACCTCCTCCTCCCCGGTACGCTTCGCCACTGCCGCCTTCGGCCGAGCCCCCGACATCGTCTACGCATTCACGATCTGCCGCGGCGACATCGTCGGCGTCATCTCCAACCAGTCCTACTGCCGCGAGTGCGTCAGCAACATGACTGACAAGGTGTTGAACGCTGCGCCGCAACAGTGCTACAACGGCACCTACCACGACTACGGTGACCGCTGTATCCTCGTCTACTCCACAGACGACATCATCGCGCCGCCGTCTGGCGAAAACGGCGGCGATGACACGCCAGTCGAGAGATGGAACGACAAGAACGTCACCGGCCATGCCGATGAGGTCCGCCTCATCACCGGCCTCATCCGTGAGCTTCTGGTGCAGACGGTGGAGAAGGCGGCCAGCGCGGCACCGATGCGATTTGCCACAGGCATCATGGACAGCGGCACGACCTTCCCGATGGTGCGCTCCTTGGCGCAGTGCAGACCAGACGCATCCACCGTCGACTGCTTGGCGTGCCTGCGTCGTCTCCTCGGCGTGGTCAACGCCACCATGTCCCTACGCATGGGAGCACAGATCAACGCCATACGGTGTTATTTCAGGTACGAGGCGTATCGGTTCTATGGCGGTGAAGCGACGCTGCGCCTCACGCCACCGCCGGCGCCGTCGCTAGCTCCGACTCCGGCAAAACGCAAGAGTATGTCCCCGTGGTTGCTAGTGATTTCTGCCTACATGATCATAAGAGAGATTATGAGTCAAAGCTAACATTATCATGTTAGGGAGTATGAGCAAACTGTGGGCAATTCCCATAGTTATAGTTCCTATAGTGGCAGCAGCATTTCTGTGCTTCATCTTTTGCTCCCGTCGGATTACAAGGAAAAGAAGAGGTATTATATAGTTATTGCTTATTAGTTACTGAAACAATTTCCACTATACTATTGTTTAAATTAGAATGTCACTGTTAATTACTTCAATGTCAATGTGGCTTTGGCATCTATCATTACTTCAAGAGAGATTAATTCAGAGTTCTCAACCATATACTACTCAAACTCAGGTAAAGCGGGAGAGGAAGAACTAGGATGGCAAGGGAAGAATTCAGAGTTCTCCATGTTTGAGTTTGAACAGGTACTAGTGGCCACAAATAATTTTTCAGAAGAAAACAAACTTGGAGAATGTGGCTTTGGCACTGTCT
>NW_025225433.1:0-17397 GCF_018294505.1 Triticum aestivum
AAGCATAGGAATTTGGTTAGGCTCTTAGGTTGTTGCTCTCATGAAGACGAGAAAATATTGGTCTATGAATATTTGTCAAACAAAAGCTTGGCTTCCTTCATCTTTGGTATGCATTTGGAGTTTTAATTTAGATTAAATATTGTCTGTTGACACACAAAAATGACTAAAAATACGATTGTGTTTCTGTTTGCCCCCATGATTATAGTTCCAGTCCCTAGATAACAGAGATGCATTTCAATTTCTTAGAGTACAACTCTTTGTCATTTTTCATATCTTTTTTCCCTTGTAATAATAATATCTAATTGATTTGCAGATGAAAATAAAAGAGCTTTGCTAGATTGGTCCACACTTTTAGCAATAATTCAAGGAATAGCTCATGGACTTCTTTACCTACATAAGCACTCCCAATTGCGCGTCATACATCGAGATCTTAAACCGAGCAACATTCTCTTGGATAGCGAAATGAATCAAAAAATTTCAGACTTTGGGCTAGCAAAAATATTCAACTCAAATAGCAGTGAACAAAACACTACAAGAAGAGTGTTCGGTACATAGTAAGTTTCCAAGGAATAAATCTACTCATGAATATTTATATTAGAATTCAACTATATACAATAACCTTTTATATGTATTATTTAACATTTTAGCGGCTACATGCCCCCTGAGTATGCTTCAGAAGGCATCTTCTCTATTAAATCCGATGTCTTCAGCTTTGGTGTTGTTATTTTTGAGATCATTAGTGGAAAACGGAATTCTGGTAGCCGACAATGTGGAGATTTCATCAATCTCCTTGGATATGTGAGCAAATAAACCCAAACTTAATCATGTGATATATTTATTCAATATATAACATTCATTATGTGATGAATTTGCAAATAGGCATGGCAATTATGGAAAGAGGGAAGGTTGATTGATCTCGCTGATGCATCATTGGTTTCCAAGAGTAACCCAATAGAGATGATGAGATGCATTAACATAGCATTGTTGTGTGTACAAGATAATGCATCTGATAGACCAACCATGGCCGATGTTGTTGCGATGCTAAGCAATCAGAGAATGATCATGGCCGAGCCTAAACAACCAGCATATTTCAATGTAAGAGTGGAAAATCATGGGGCATCTTGTGCTCCCGAATCATGCAGTATTAATGATATTACCATATCGGTCACAGTTCCTAGATAGTATTTTCCTATGTCATGTGGTTTTCATTGTCCCAGTTTAGTGTGCACTTTACCATAATTGTTGTATAGTGGTTAAGTTTAAGTGGTGTTAAGAATATGACATTATATCCTCTCAAAAGTATAAAAAAAATAGTATTTTATCCATAAATTCCTATTGTATAAACAAAAAAAATATCAAGACTCTAACCTATCAAGAGGAAATTACAAGTGACCCCCTAATATGTTATGCCATTGTTGATGTAGAAATAAAGAGATGTGTTGTTGACGTAATGCATACCAGTGGTTTTCCCGTAATCATGTTTGTAAGATAATTGGTCATACTTATAGAATTTGTTGCATAAGTATCACCACTAACAGACAATATTTTAGTTCCAACAATTCTTTATGTTACTAGTTGCTTGCCAACACAACCTTGTGTTAGTGATGACAATAAGCAAAAGTGCATGATTTATAGCAGCCCGAGGCTAGTTCTCCAGATTCTTTTGTGTTATAATTATTATATCGTGATAATTATTTGCTCGTTGCATTCATGATGGCATCATTTTTGTTGCATCGGCAGTACATTGCACTCGTACCAGAATTATCAAGGTGTTTTAATAAAATTATATATGTTTGTTGATTGTCACTTCTCTAGAAGAGGTGAACATTAGCCCTTTCCATCATTGACCTTTTTCAGACCAATCAGACACATGGACGCGACCAGACCACGAGATCATTTAAAACATATTTTATACAGCGGGATTAAACGGTCTCGTAACGAGTCGGAAGGTTGCGAGCAATCATATTATATTATAACTAGCCGCCTGTCAAATTTCATCTGATTCGGAGGGCGTTTGATACTTGACCCATTAAACGAGTGAGGCACTATAACCGGTTTAAATTGTAGGTATTATCCTAAATCAAATGTCTAAGCAGATAGCCGATTTCCCCCATATCTCGATACCCTAAAGGCCCACTAAAACTTACCCTAATCGGAAGCCGTCCGATCACAATTGGATGGCCTGAAAATGCCCAAAACCCAGCCTATTAGTCCACTGCAATGAATAGCAGAGGCAACCTGCCTTATTTGAAACCATACAGGGAGTTGCTTAAGATCGCAGAAACACCAAAACTTTAGTTCATGGAGGGAAGAGAGGAGCTACATGCCATACTCTTTCTCCTTGCTAAAGCACTCCATCCCTTTGGACGATATCCCCTGAAGTTCCATCTTGGTGAGGGAGGAAAAGAGGAATCTGCAGATGGGTGCAGCAAAAATTCATGCGACCTCCTCCGTGCAGAAATCTCGTAATGTGGATTAGACAAGTTGTGTTTGCTGGTCTTCTACTTCAATATCCTCCAAAGCCCATCTGGGGTTGTGATCCCAACCAGCAAAGAGCCTAGGGGTGTGAATGCCTTTCAATTTGTTGAGCTGGCCACCGGTGGTAAGGAGAGTCTGCAAGCCCTGACATTCTACCAACTATTTTATGTTTTTACATTCCATTATTTCCAACTTGGAGAGCCTTGGGAGGTGGGGAATGAGCTCTGTCAACTCCTTCTCACTATTACCATGTAAGCTACCGACCTTCATATACTTAATAGGTAGCTGCCATTCCAAATCACCCTAAGCTCCTACAGCTCCAACCAAACCAACTAAAAATTCTATAGTCAATGTTTTCAAAGAGGTTAGCACCAGAAGGTGCTTCAACGCCAGAGGTGGGCAATTCATTATTTTCAACTTGTCAAGACATGTTCCTTTGTCGAAAATTACCACTTGATCTAAGCTATGCAGATCACCTTTTCCCATAATAAAAAAATTCTACTGCACCATTTTGAGTGCATAGACTCTAGCAGCTTTACATTTTCTATCGTGACAGAACATGGTCTTTTGATCCAGGAGATTGGAATCACTGGTAAGAATTCTAGACAGTCGCATATCTCAAACTCTTGTAGCTTGGGGAAACAATGTTGTTCGAGAAAGCGGTATGCAATAAAAAAATACATATGTCCAATTAATTAAGTACACTAATAGTAATAATTACACATGATTAATTTAGGTATTTTTGTCTGAATAAATTATTATTCTGTCCTACAAACCATCACCACATGGTGGAATACAAACATATCATCCATGCTGACCGCTTGGCTCAACAATCATCACCCATCGTATATTCTTCTTCATCACTCAAGTAAGCAAGATCATTAGCATGTGAATATTATGTTGATTCCACTCTTATGTGGTGGGACATAGGAGATAACTATCACGTGAGAGGATATGGATTAGTAGAGCAATAGGAGCAGAACAAAGACACAACTTTTAAAAAGTGTCGACTCGCTGCCCGAACATCGTCGCTGATCTCATCTCATCATTATATGCACACGATGCATCCATGACCTGCACCAAAGAATATGCCCCGTGGACTCGATTATGATGCTGATGATGACAGTGGGATCGAGAAATCCTGACGTCAGCCCACAGTTAGGCAGCAATGGATGGTTTCAATTCTTTTCTGTTACAATTGGAAAGAAAATGATTGGCAGGAGCGTTCTTCTAGATTAGCTAGCAAGGTTTTATGCCTTGGACAATGTCTAGCGACTGGCTTGGCATTGATGTCAATGCGTTCATTACCTATGACCTCTGGATGCCATGATAAATGCACCATAGTGAGACACGTACACCTTTTTCTTGCTAGCCGGACACAACTAACATTTTTAGAGATTAGCCGATCGATAGCCGGACACAAGTAACATTTTTTGTAAGAATGACTTTACTATGGATAATTGAGTTTGGTTGGTGTTATAATTTGCGCTCTCATATATGAAAATTTGTCGTAGCGCCTATAAATCATCCTTAACAAGAAAAAATATGAAAAAATTGAAGAAATTAAACAATGGAGTTGTGTAAAAAACATCATTTAAATTTGTAAAGGAAGACTTAATTGTTAGCGTTATTCAAATATTGCTCACCAAATTCAAAAAAATCACAAAAAACTCAAATATGGTTCTTCAAATTCAAACAAAGATCACCGAATTCAAAAATATATTTCAGCAAAATTCATACTAAAGTTTGCGATATTCAAAATATTTCACCAAATTGAAATATTTTGCATGATATTCCAAAACAATTCATGACATTTGAAATTGTTCATGCAAGTTCTACTATAGTTCACACAATCCAATAAATGTTTAGAACATTTAATTTTGTTCACAACATCCAAAGAAGTTAACTATGTTTTCTAAAAGTTCATCAGAACTCAAATATTGTTCATAAAAATTCAAATGTATTTCATACAATTGAAAAAATTGTTCAGCAAATTCAATTTATGTTCACAACATTAAAAAAAGTTCACCAAAATCATAAAAAAATCACAAAAATTTATTACAAAAGATTCATTATAATTCAAATATTATTCATGAAAATTCAAGAAAAGTTCACAAAGTCAAAAATAGTTCACCAAAATACAAAAGGGTGTTCACAACATTGAAATAAAAGCTGAACTAAATTGAAATTTTATTTATCATATATCACCAAACTCAAATTTTGTTCATGGAGTGGAAAAATATAATTCAAGGAATTAAATATTGTTCGTCAAATTCAAAAAAAATTGTTTACAAAATTGCAAAAAAAAGTGGACCAAATTCACTAATATTGTTGAAGGCATTCGAAAAAGGACAAACCATTTTTCATAAGTACAGCAATACCTTCTTTCTCTAATATGCTAAAAGTGCACACAGGCAGGCTGCTGTATTAAACAAATGGTACTCCCTCCGGTCCTTTTTACTCCGAATATAAGATTTGTCTGAGCTCAAACTTCATAAAGTTTGACCATGTTTATATGAAAAATATTAACATGTACAATACTAAAGTTATATAATATGAAACTAAATTCATGGCGCATCCAATGATATTGATTCCTTATTGTGAATGTTAATATTTTTTCTCTAAGTTGGTCTAACTTTACAAAGTTTGACTTTGAAGAAATCCTATATGCAGAGTAAAAATGGATGGAGTGAGTACTACATAGCAGGTAGCATCCACACCATTATTTGTTTGAGTAGTGTAGATTTTGCTATCTCGTGCACGCGCAAAGCTTGTGGATCTCCAGATAGGCGTCCCATCAGAGCAGAGCAGATACTACTAAAAAACAATAGACTACAGCCACCACAACTCCTCATCCACATTTGCGCACAGACCGAGGTTCTTCTGTCTGTCCCTTGCCATACATCACACCATATGTAATCATAGACCTTGCCAAAACTGCCACACGGTTGTCCTTGGAGTTTTTGGGTGGCAACAATATATACCGTCAGTCGGGCCTGGTGTACTGTAACTCGTATTCATCGTCAGGTAAATTCCAAACTCTCCTTCTGACACACCAAAATGCCGGGCAACCATGCCGACATGTAAAAGCACTGCTCAATAAATAGGCACTAGCGATCATCTAATTGTCAACCAGAAAAACACGCCGATTGACATGAGAGTCAGTATGCAATTTGATCTTAATGTAAGTCCAAGTGGGTATCTTATGAATGTTCAAAAAGCCCAAATATATAGTTATAACCATAGTTCGGCACAACCACCATTAATGTTTTTATCCTTGACTAGGTAATACTCACGACAAATTTTTTAGTACACTTCAAATTGTACACTTCATTACTACGGTAGGATGCATCAGTTCACGACAAATTGTACACTTCATTTTTTTTATCCAATAGTGTAACTAATAACCTAGCGGGAAAAATATGCCCCCCTTTACTTATCAAATAATGTAATTAATCACCAACATGGTTGTTAATTGGTAGTCTCTCCGTCCTAAAATAAATGTCTCGACTTTGTACTAACTTTAGTACAAAATTGTACTAAGCTTGAAATACTTATTTTGGGACGGAGGAAGTACTTAATAAGGCGATGGTTGGAGGAAAAAACCATGTCTTGATGCCTTCATATATCATGTCACATACAACAAAGTAATAAGTGGCAGCATGTTGGTTGTTTTTCTCTAAAAGAAAGATAAACGTTGATGCGTGGATGCCTTTATTATCCGATAATAATGTGATTGTGGGCAGTGTAAGACTGTCCCGATGGTTGGTAAGTATGTTTACATACAAAAAAAAGGAGTCTAATATTACACTTCTCGCTTCTTCAGCTTAACCATAAGCCCGTTTTTCATCTCTAGTATACAAGATGCCTTGGGCTCGATGCTTTGCCCTTTCTCCAGATGCACATCGAAGTTCCATAGCGTTGAGGCCACGACAATCATCATCTGCATAACCGCGATTTCCTTACCGAGGCACATCCTTGGCCCTGAGTTAAAGGCCAGGAACTTGTGAGGTGGTACATACCTTAGACCATTGCCATCCTTCAAGAGCCACCTATCTGGGTTATAGTCAAGGCAGTCCTTACCCCATATGCCCTCCATTCTCCCCATGGAATGAAGAGAAATAAAGATGGCGTCGCCGGCATGCACCTCATGGCCACTCGGCATTGTATCATCAGCGACCACCGTCTTGAGCTCAGTAGGCGCCGGCGGGTACAACCTAAGAGTCTCATACAAGGCAGAACTAAGATAGGATAAAGATCTGGTCTCATCCGGCTCAAATATCACCATAGTTCCAACACCAGCTACTACTTTATGTGATGCAACCGGTGAGAGTTCGTTGCGGATGATTGAAACGATGTTAGGGTTCTGGGCGAGGTTGTAGAAGATCCATGTCAAGGCTATTCCAACTGTGTCCCTCGCAACGAGCATGTAGCCAATGGTGATAGCACAAAACAAGTCATCATTAGCGTAGCATGGGTCATCGAGGAAGAAAGATACAATATCCACACCTTCTTCTTCCTCATCATTATTAACTTGCCACGTCTTGATATTCCTCCTCTCCATCATCTCCTTGATGAACCTTCGTAGCAGTGTGTGCTCCACATTGAGCTTTTTCTCAGGACCGATGTTTAACCACCTCATCAGTTTCCAGCAATAAGATGGCATCATGTGCCGAAAGCATACCACCTCCATGACTATGTCCAAGGCAACCGCGACAACCATGGGTGGCATTTCCGATGATAGGAGGCCAGGATCAACACCGAAGAGAGGCATAGCAGCCAGGTCAAACATAAACCTGGACATCATATGTTGCATGTCGAATGGAATGTTTGTGTTTGACATGTGGGTAAACAACGGGAGGAGGTCATTATCCACCTTCCGGCAGCAGCAAGCCACCATACTGGCAACTAGTCGTGGGCTAGCAAGCAAGCCCTTGACTTTTGTGCGATGCCGACGCCACGGCTCGCCATCAATGGTGAAGAGGCTTCCATCCAGGATGTCGAATGTATCGGCGAACCTCGTACCCTTGGGAAAGTTGGCGTAGTTGGTTGTGAAGATGTGCCGGACGTTGGCAGGGTCACATGTGATGAAGAACCTCATGCCGCTGCCAGGTGGGCCATGCGCCCTGAAGCTGTGGCCGGATCCAGCAAAGACTAGGGTGAAATAGTCATGCAAGTTGTGGAGGTTGGACATGAAGGAAGGGAACATGTGGAGTATTGGCCAGTTTGTGGGCAGCACTGATTGGTTCTTTGATCTACAACTAACCCTCAAGCACAAGTAGTATAGGGGAACAAGTACCACGAGTGTTGTGGAGATGAGCAGCTCTTGAGAGAGCAGAATTGACATTGTCCTCAGTGGTGTGGGATGTGCTACTACGCACTTACATGTACCCTTTAGTGGACATGGCTATAGCTTCATATATATAGACAAGTTCTCTGTACATTGGTAAGTACTACTAATACTAGCAGCGGTGGCTGTTGATTGTTAAGTAAAGCAGGTCTATAGGTTTGCACATGAAAAATAAGTACAGCATATGAAATATAACGTGTACACATGCCACATTTATCATAACAACACTTAAATTTTACATATGTCATGTACGACAGGGAGTAGGACAGGGAATCGCTAGCTGCTCTTAGGTTGTTGAACCGCACAAAACAAGGTATATCTACTTTAATTGTTGATTGTGATTGAATTGTACTGCAGGTTAGTTTTAAGTTAATGGAAACACTGCCCAACCGCCCATTATTTTTTGAAGGTTCTACGCAGGTCCACCCCTGACTCGCAGTGACATACTCAGTCAAATTATCCGGCCTCCCACCATTGTCCAAAGGGGAGAAGAAGCCGTGACTGCTATGGAAGAAAAAGAATTAGGATGCTCCAGTGATGGTGCATACACTCCACACGTCCTCATTTGGTTTGCTGCTCAATGCATGCATGTGTACCTACTCCACATGATGCCATCACCTAATGACATTATTTATTTAACCTATGGTTTCACTCTAACAAGATGCGCATGATATATAATAAACATAACAAAAGTTAAATTAAGACAATGGTACCATGACTTGGTAGTATAATACATGTAGTCTAGCTAGTTCTTGCAGTCTCCTCTACACATCCGTTGGTTCGTGTTAATAAGAGAAAGTTGTTACTAACTTGTTAGCCGCCACAACAATAACATAGTGAAGGCTTTATATCCATCTATTTTATTTTGAGGGATCTGGGGGCGATTAGTGGGCTAATGGATTTGGCCTGTATTGCTGCCGGCCATCATTTGATTTGCCGTCACCTAACTACTAAAATTTGTCTAAAGAAAACTAATAAAATAATTATTTAACATATGGTTTCCCTCTTTTTTTTGCAGGTGATATGGTTTCACTCTTAATCAAGTTGGCATCATACACAACAAAAGACGATAACAAAAGATAAATTAAGACAAGGGTACCAAGAGTTGGCTGTATGATGCATGTACTCTAGCTATTTCTTGCGGTCACCTCTATACATTGGTTGGTTCATGTTTTTTCTGCGGGGGGTTGGTTCATGTTAATAAGAGAAAGTTGTTACTAGCTTGTTAGCCGGCACATCAATAACATAGTTAAGGCTTTATAATCATGCAGCTACAGACAAGTATCTGGGTGGGGGAAATGAGTGGGCTAATGGACTAAATTTGACCCGTATTGCTGTGGGGCCATCCTTTGCTTTGCCGTCACCTAACTAATAATGTTTGTCAAAAAATAATAATAAAATAAATATTTAACATATGATTTCACTCTTAATCAACTTGGTATCATACACAACAGAAGATAATAACAAAAGAAAAATTCGGACAAGGGTACCAAGACTTGGTATGATACAGTAGCATTGATGTTTCTGCAGCCACTTCTGCACATCATTTGGTCCAGATAAATAGAAAGTTGTTGCAAGCTGCAACAGTAGTATTTTGTCTCTAAAATTGCTAAATGATTTTAAGCAAGCGCCTTCGTGCGTTAGGTTAGCCAGTTATTGTTGGGGCAAGTTGGATTTTTTTATATAAACCAACATTGAACAGGTGGCCTGTACCCTATCAATAGAATCTTTCAAGTCATGATAGCTAAATATGTATAGGAGGCTAATTTTCTTGACGCTAAATCAAAATGCACAGATACTAATGATGCTGCCCACCCTAATTTCCATGGAAACGGTTCACGAAGGGAATGGTGGAAGAGGAAAGATACCGGCACCGATGAAGAGGGGGACGGGACGGCGGAAGTCGGTGGCGGCGGAAAAAAATGCAATCAAACCTAACGCTGGGCAGGATTATTACTACTCCCTCCGTCCCAAAATTCTTGTCTTAGATTTGTCTTGATATGGATGTATCTAACACTAAAACGTAACTAGATACATCCATATTTGGACAGATCTAAGACCAGAATTTTGGGATGGAGGAAGTACATCATAGACACAACATTTGAAGGAAGAAAATAAAGCACCGGAACAGGTGAGGGCATGAGGAGACACACTTCTGCCGCCATCATGACCATCTCTGCCCTCCTAGACCGACTGGTTCATGAGCTCTTGGTCGGTGACGAGCCTGGCAAGAACATGAAGAGTGAGGCACGCCTCCAGTTCCATGCCCCCAGCCCCTCCGCCGTCCTCGAAAACCATGATTAAAACCCATTCAGCTTGTTCCTTGAAACAGGCTTTCGCCTGCTTTATATATAAAGCACCAACCACAAAAGTACACGGTCGAACGATACAAGATGGTGAGGTCGCCCTTTTAGAGCATCTCCAGCCGTTGGCTCCCCAGGGGGCGTGTAAAATCGCCGCCTGGGGGCGAGCCGGCGCAAAAAAACGGCCTGGGGGCGAGTTGGTTCCCAGTCACCGACCCCAGGGCCGCCCCCAGGCGCCGTATAAAAAAAATCGGCAAAGTTTAGGTTAAACTCGGCTAAAATTCAGCAAACTTGGCATATATTAGACATGTTCGCGGTTTACATAGCAAATTTATCTAAACAAAGGCCTAAACTATAAAGTAAGGGGCGAAGAAGTCGATGAACGCGGCGTGGTCGCCGCCATCCTCGCCTTCGCCGTCGTCGTCGGTCTTCTCCTCCTTGATGCGGACGCCCCTGCTGGACCCCTGGCCGGCGTCGCCATGGCGGACCGGTGGCGGTGGCGGCGCGTCATCATCGTCGCTGTCGTCAAGGATGACGACGCCTCCTTCATCGCGGCCCCGGCGGCGCTACTCGAAGCGCTGCAGGGCGGCACGCTGGCGCTCCATATCAATCCTGAGGTATTCCTAGCGCGCCCATTTCAGGGCCGCCTCGTCGTCGACCTCCACGTCCCCGTGCTCCGTCTTCACGGTGGGAAGCCCCGGCTCAGTATTTGGCTTAACGAAGCGCGGAGCCGACGAGAAGGTGCGCCGGCCGCCATCGTTTATGACGATGTCGGCGCTGCGAGTGCGCCGGCCGAGCGGCGTCTCTGTTGCTGGCTCGGCCTTGACGCCGAGCAACGCCGGAGAGCCGGAGGAGTGGGAAGAAGAGCGTGAGGAGGAATGCGAGGAGGAAGACGAGGAGGAACCGAAGCTCCTGAGCATCCATTGCCCGGCGCGTCGGCGGTGGGCCGGGGCGGCCGCCGGTGGAGGGTATGCCAGCGGTGGGTCGTTGCCACCCTCGAGGTACTCCAGCACATGCGGCCGGGGGCGCCCACCACATGCGGCGCCCCTCGCTGTTCTTCACACCGCCCACCACCGGTGCCCCGCTGATGGACGCCAGCCTCCTCTCCTGTCGATGCTCGAAGTACGCCGCCCACGCCGCGTGGTTGTCGGCGACGTACTGAGGAACGGTGAGCTGCTCGTCGGTGAGGGAGGCGCGCACACGGTCGACCTCGACGGCAAAGTAGGCGGGGCGTGCCTCGACGTCGGGCAACGGAGGAATGGGCACCCTCCCCCCCTCCGCGGTTGCTGAGCCTCCATCCTGTCAGCCCGGTGCGCATGTCCGGCGGTGCCGGGATGTTGGCTTCGAACAGCAGTCACGACTCCCACTCGTGGAGCGAGCGGCGGCCGAAGCCATTGGAGTTCCCTTATGCACTCAGCTCAAGGGAGTTCCCTCACCATGCCGCCACGTGCGAATTAGCGAATGCCCGCACAACCTAACAACACACCAGGACGAACCTTCAGTTTGTCAATTATAGTTCTCTTGCATATTGTGGTTAAGAAAATTAGTTGTCAATTTCATCACCGTGGTTGCATAAAATAGCCATGCAATATTATATGCTGGTGATGCTCAACCTGCAACTTTGCCGTCACACTGTCTTTTGTTTACGCTTAAATAAAAAAACTGTCATATTTGTACTTGAAAATAAGAATACAGAGTTGTTTGGTTTGAAGATATACAGAACCAAACTGTCTTCGCCCACGTCCAGCCACATTCGTCGGATCTGGGTTTTCTATGTACCTGTGAATTGTTCTTCGACAAGCATCTTTGTCTTTTTTACATGTGCATCCAACCATAGAAATCAATCAAGGAGCAGCCTTCATGTATGTGCATGTGCTGTTCAGCAATACTAACACAAGATTTTTTGGTTTTAAAAAATTTGTCCTCAAGTTCAAGTCTGATCTGTTTATACAGGCATGTGAGATTGCAGCGAATTTGTTCATGCTGGCTCTTTCTGATTGATGCTGCTCCTCAACCCATACTTGCAGATCCTCATATGGGCGGCCAAGGCGAATTACGTGAATCGTTGCTGCTCTTGCTGGATGATAACTAGGCCGTGAGTGGACTGTTTGTCTCATTATCCAGATGTATTTACAAGCTGGCCACCTCCACAAATCAATGGATATTTTTTATCATGCAACAGTGCAACGTCGTGTTTGATATTAGCCCCTTGACTTAGCGCGTGCGTTAGCAGACGTGTGGCTATGCTGTTGCGGAGAACCACACGACCGGCGGACGTGGGGCATCTAGTTAGTTGTGATCCGTTGAGTGGATAAGGGCTGGACGTGCATGTAGGAATTAGTTACATGTAGTTAGCGTCTAGTTAGTTAGTGGGTCGATGCTAGTGGTGTGCGTGCGCCTGTGCTATAATGGGTATAAAACCCCTTGTACTAATCGACGGAAGTTGAGCCGAGAGGGCTGGGCAAAAATGTAGTGTTTGTGTGACCAAGGAGGAGAGCTCTTGGCAAAGCTGGTGCTGGTGTCTTCCTTGGCGCGTGTGTGTTCTTGAGAGAAACTACAAGTGAGAGTTTTGTGAGCAAGAAGAAGAGCGGCGCTGCGAGAAGCGGCGGCGCCAACATTTGATTCCTTCGGCCTCATGCTATCATATACATTACTTCTTAATCTTTGAGTCAGAAAAAGAAAATTATTACGAGTGTATTGGACATGCTTGAAATTGCATTAGATTCTTGCAAATAAGGAGATATTCTAGATTTTATTGTTCATGTTTTAATCAGAAGAGATAAAATCTTACATGTTATTTGTATAAATAAGTAAAGGGTCCTTTCAACTGTAGAAAAAGATTTTTGCAAGAAGGACATCGGAGATATGACGAACTACTTGAAAGAGTGAAGGTATTTATCCATGCTGTGTCTTTGCAATTGAATGCTTGCCTCTTTGAGCACAAATCTTGGTACTGACGTGGCATGTTTTGTCTTTGAAAGAGTTATTTCTTGAGCAGTACAAGTACTATGGAGAAATAAGTACGTTAAATGTTTTTACTTTTTTTTAGAAAAGAAGGATGACCCCCGGCCTCTGCATCTGGGGGATGCATGCGGCCACTTTATTGATTATTCTCGAGAGCCTTGTAAAGTATTACAACAATATGCCTGGATCCGCCATCTTGGCAATATATGCCACTACTCCTATCCAACTGATGAAGGGGTGCTAACTGGGCCAAATACTCAGACCACTCACCTAAGCCTGTCATCAAAAGCCGGAAGCCCCAGCCGAGCCACATACCGGGTCTGGGGCACAGACCGGTCTGACACACTCACAAGTATCGTCGCCGCCATCTTCCACAGGTCCGTCTTCAGAGCAGATATTGAGGCTTCTACCTTGTCAGGCCACTCTGTCATCGACGCTACCATGACGCCAGACAGCTACCTCCTCCTGCGCGAGTCCATCTCCGCGCATCGGGCGCCGAGTCTCCACTGCACCACGCCGCCGAGACCTGCTGCCATCAATGTTTAAGATGAAGCACCGCTCCACCAAAGAAGCCACCCACTGGTCCGTCGATCCTGTACACACCTCCAAGACTGACGCCCCCAAGAGGAAACGACACAATATAGCGCCACCGTCATCTGATCTACTGATCTAGGGTTTCCCCCGGAGATAGCAGATAGTGGCCTTGAATTTCTCCTCGGTGATGCCTTCAAGAAGGGAACGCCGCATAACAGCGCCGTCACCGCCGGCCTTGGCAGCTAGCCAAAGGCAGGTTTTCACCCAGATTCGAAGAACCTCCATCAAGCATTGCATGCACGGATCGCCCAGCACCGGGCCGTGGTGCATCGCCAGATCCATTGCAGATCAGCACTGCCACCACATGCCCGCTGTCCACCTCACGCCGCTCGAAGAAAACACCACCGGGAGCGCCGGATTGCCGCTGCCACGAGCACGCCACGCCCGCCGGAGCTCGTCAGGCCGACCCCCTCCTGCTCCCAAGGACGCGCTCGTCCAAGGAACGCAGAATACTTCCGTGCAGGTCACCATGCGCCATCGCAGGCAGCAGTACATCACCGAGCGGGAAAGGCCGACCCCTCCGCCACCACCTACAACCCCCCGCCGAGACCCGCCACCACGCCGTCGGACGCCACGGGCCGCGCACGCCCGGGCCACCGCCAGTTCCCGCCGAGATCCGCCGCCCCAGTCCCAACGGGAGCCGCGAGGAGTCGCCCCGCCGCCGCCGTCAGCTGCACGAGCTTCGCCCGGCGGCTTCCTCCGGCGGCGACGCGGGGCTGGGGACGATTGGCCGGCGGCGCGCTAGGGTTAGGGAGGCGCCCCCGAGTCTCCCTAGGCGAGAGCGACGCGGGGGGGGGGGCGGGTTAGGGTTAGGGAGACAATGGATCTCTGATCTCGTGGTGCCTGTTGGTGCTACATTCTTTTTTCTACTAATTCCCATAGAGGCAAAGATAATTCATTTTTCTTTGATTTCATCTACGATGTTTTTCCATAGAATTATTTAAAATCATGAAAGTACTTTAGTTGCTTGCAATTGGTTTCATGTGTTTTCCATCTTGCTTTTACATTCACAAGTGCACGGTGAGTTCCCATACGAAGGCAACAAATTTTGAGTGTACGAGGAGTTTTAAATGTATATTGGCTCCCCTGTTTGTTGTGTTGTGTGGTCTGTTTGGTTCGCTTTGTCATGATTTGACGAGATGCCAATTGATGTTGTATGTTGGCTTGTGCTAGCGGAACATGTTGTGATTCGATGGACACAATGTGATATTTTTTATCTCCCGTTGCAACGCACGAGCATGTTTGCTAGTAATAAACTAACAATAGAAGTCGTCTCCAATGACGTCCAATTATCTTAATTATGTATGCTCAAGCATGACCCATAAACTCTCGTAACCTGGTAATAAACCGCAGGTACTAGCTAGGTAAAATAAATCTCAGATTACGATGATGGATAAACCTAGTCTAATGACCTTCCAGCCAAAACGATTTGATGGATCACCAGAGCAGGAGCAATTCGTCGACGAGCCGCTCTCCTTCCGGGTTTCCATGGTGCCGCTGAATGAGCATACGGATGACGAGGCCGACGATGGGAGAGGTCAGGACGGGGATGAAAATAATGAGGAGCGTGAGTGCGAGGACCTTGAGGTCGTTAACGATGCAGTCGTCGTTGGAGTCCCACATAATCACGAGGAAGATGGCGATGGAGAAGAGCGCCGGGACGGTGCAGCCCACAAGGAAGATCATCGCCGACCGGCTGCACTCCTCGGGCTCCGCCGCCGCCAGCAGCTGCTGCTGCTCTGTCTCGGCCATCGATCACACCCGATCGAGTTTACCTTTTTTTTTTCTTTATAAGGGAAGGGAAGAATCACCCGCGTAGCTAACTATTTTTCATGGTAATTCACAAGTTACGTAAGGGCCGACATGACAAAACTGAAAAGCTAACAGAACATCTTTGAGCTTGACACCAACGCTCATCACCTGCCTCTGCAGTGTATGGAGCCGCACAGCCTGAGCTCAAACCAGATTTTTTGGCGGACTTAGTTCGTATTTGCGATAGCGAGCAGCTCCCAATTCTGGTTGGAGCCGATTTTAACATTATTTGAAGACGGAAGGAGCAAAACATATGATAACTTTGACGACAGATGGTCGTTTATATTTAATATGACCATTGAAAGCATGGATCTTAGAGAGATCGAGCTTTCCGGTAGAAAATTCACTTGGGCCAACACGTTTCCAAATCCAACGTACGAGAAGTTGGATCATGTCCTCGCCAACGTCGAATGGCAGCAGAAGTTTTCTCTGGTAACAGTCCTAGCGTTGTCGCGCGCGATTTCCTACCATACCCCATTGCTTGTTGACTCTGGAGAGGCAACTCATGTGGGAAATAAAAACACTTTCTCTTTCGAATTAGCATGGTTTGAAAGAGAAGAGTTCTTGGATCTGATAACATGGGAGTTGGCTAAAGATCCAGGCACTACTAGAAAAAGGCCTACTAATGGCGCACTGGTTTTGCCTACTAATGGCGCACTACCGGTGCACCATTAGTATCTGGTATACTAATGGCGCACCACGCAGTGCGCCATTAGTATAGCCCACGGTGCATCATTAGTATCTGGTATACTAATGGCGCACCACGTAGAAGGGCGCCATGGTGCGCCATTAGTAACATTTTTTTTCAGAATTTTTTTTTTTAAAAAAATTTCCAAATTTTTTTTCAACTTTTTTTCGTTTTTTTATTAATCTCAGGTCACTATGGCTTAATCTCAGGCCAAATCGCACTCTGTGGTCAAACTTCCCGAAAGGTCACCCATCCTCACACTACTCTAGCCCAAACACGCTTAACTTCAGAGTTCTATCCAACCCAGCAACAGCTCACTACACATACACTTGTTGATATATCTAGCATATCAATCCTATTATACCTTGTTGATGTCTAGGACTTTGTTCATGTTCATGACTATGATGAAATTTTGAAAAATATTTCAAACTTTCCGGTCATATTACGTATCATTTTTTGAAAAAAAAATTCAAAAAAAAAATTTCAAAATCAATTTTTTTTTAATTTTTTTGCCTCTAGATCTTGAAAGCTTCGTAATTTTTTTCTGTTAGGTTTTAACATGGGAAACTTATTTTCTTTTATTTTGTTGATATTTTTATCACTTTCTTTTATTTTTTTTAAACTAATGGCGCACCAACACATGGTGCGCCATTAGTATTTGCACACTAATGGCGCACCAACACATGGTGCGCCATTAGTATTTAGTAATGGCGCACCACATGTACAGTGCGCCATTAGTGTCCATTCCATCTATAGCTCTTTTCCTAGTAGTGAGGAGGAAGGTTGAATGTATAAAGATGGCAGAATAAGATTAGGCACCTAAGGCAGTTCTTACGTGGTTGGGCCAAACATTTGAGTGGGATATATAAGGTTGGAAAGGAAAGGCTCCTTAACCTTGTTAATTCCTTCGAATTAAAAGCCGAGTCCTTCATTCTAGATACCAGGGAGCTGGAAACTAAATTGGAGGCGGAAATGAGACTGAAAGAATTGCTTCGAGAGGAGGAATTGAAGTGGACACTAATAACTAAAGTTCAAAAAATCTTTCAAAGGGATGATAACACTCAATTCTTCCATATGATTGCGAATGGCAAGCATCAAAAGAAGAGAATTTTTCAGCTCGAGCAAGATGAGGGGACGATTTTAGGACATGGGAATCTAAAACTATACATCACCAATTACTATAAGCATCTTTATGGGCCACCTGAGGA
>NW_025225434.1:0-16023 GCF_018294505.1 Triticum aestivum
GTAGGTAAGAAACGTTCTTGCTAGAAACCCATAGCAGCCACGTAAAACATGCAAACAACAATTAGAGGACGTCTAACTTGTTTTTGCAGGGTATGCTATGTGATGTGATATGGCCAAGAAGAATGTGATGAATGATATGTGATGTATGAGATTAATCATGTTCTTGTAATAGGAATCACGACTTGCATGTCGATGAGTATGACAACCGGCAGGAGCCATAGGAGTTGTCTTTATTTATTGTATGACCTGCGTGTCATTGAACAACGCCATGTAATTACTTTACTTTATTGCTAACCGGTAGCCATAGTAGTAGAAGTAATAAGTTGGCGAGACAACTTCATGGAGACACGATGATGGAGATCATGATGATAGAGATCATGGTGTCATGCCGGTGACGATGATGATCATGGAGCCCCGAAGATGGAGATCAAAAGGAGCAAAATGATATTGGCCATATCATGTCACTATTTGATTGCATGTGATGTTTATCATGTTTATGCATCTTATTTGCTTAGAACAACGGTAGTAAATAAGATGATCCCTCATTAAAATTTCAAGAAAGTGTTCCCCCTAACTGTGCACCGTTGCGAAAGTTCGTCGTTTCGAAGCACCACGTGATAATCGGGTGTGATAGATTCTTACGTTCACATACAACGGGTGTAAGCCAGATTTACACACGCGAAACACTTAGGTTAACTTGACGAGCCTAGCATGTACAGACATGGCCTCGGAACACAAGAGACCGAAAGGTCGAGCATGAGTCCTATGGAGGATACGATCAACATGAAGATGTTCACCGATGATGACTAGTCCGTCTCACGTGATGATCGGACACGGCCTAGTTGACTCGGATCATGTAATCACTTAGATGACTGGAGGGATGTCTATCTGAGTGGGAGTTCATAAGATGAACTTAATTATCCTGAACATAGTCAAAAGATCTTTGCAAATTATGTCGTAAGCTCGCGCTTTAGTTCCACTATTTAGATATGTTCCTAGAGAAAATATAGTTGAAAGTTGACAGTAGCGATTATGCGGACAGTAGAAAGCTTATGTCCTTAATGCACCGCTTAGTGTGCTGAACCCCAATCGTCATCTGTGGATGTTGCGAACATTGGACATACACGTTTTGATAACTACGTGATAGTTCAGTTGAACGGTTTAGAGTTGAGGCACCAAAGACGTTTTTCGAAACGTCGCGGAACATATGAGATGTTTCGAGGGTTGAAATTGGGATTTCAGGCTCGTGCCAACGTCAAGAGGTATAAGACCTCCGACAATTCTCTTAGCCTGCAAACTAAGGGAGAAAAAGCTCAATCGTTGAGCTTGTGCTCAGATTGTCTGAGTGCAACAATCACTTGAATCGAGTGGGAGTTGATCTTCCGGATGAGATAGTGATGATTCTCCAAAGCCATTGCCACCAAGCTGCTAGAGCTTCGTGATGAACTATAACATATCAGGGATAGAAATGATGAGTATTCACGATGTTTGACACCGCAAAAGTAGAAATCAAGAAGGAGCATCAATTGTTGATGGTTGGTGAAATCACTAGTTTCAAGAAGGGCAAGGGCAAGAAGGGACACTTCATGAAACGGCAAATCAGTTGCTGCTCCAGTGAAGAAACCCAAGGTTGAACCCAAACCCGAGACTATGTGCTTCTGTAATGAGTGGAACAGCCACTGGAGCAGAATTACCCTAGATACTTGGTAGATGAGAAAGGCTGGCAAGGTCGATAGAAGTATATTGGATATACATTATGTTAATGTGTACTTTACTAGTACTCCTAGTAGCACCAGGGTATTAGATACCGGTTCGGTTGCTAAGTGTTAGTAACTCGAAATAAAAGGCTACTGAATAAACGGAGACTAGCTAAAGGTGAGCTGACGATATGTGTTGGAAGTGTTTCCAAGTTTGATGTGATCAAACATCGCATGCTCCCTCTACCATCAAGATTAGTATTAAACCTGAATAATTGTCATTTGGTGTTTGCGTTGAGCATAGACATGATTGGATTATGTCTATCGCAATACGGTTATTCATTTAAGGAGAATAATGGTTACTCTATTTATTTGAATAATACCTTCAATGGTCTTGCACCTGAATGAATGGTTTATTGAATCTCGATAGTAGTGATACACATTTTCATGCCAAAAGATATAAGATAGTAATGATAGTACCACTTACTTGTGGCACTGCCATGTAAGTCATATTGGTGTAAAACGCATGAAGAAGTTCCATGTTGATGGATCTTTGGACTCACTCGTTTTTGAAAAGTTTGAGACATGCAAACCATGTCTATTGGTGTATACGCATGATGAAACTCCATGCAGATGGATCGTTTGGACTCACTTGATTTTGAATCACTTGAGATATGCAAATTATACCACATGGGCAAGATGACTGAAAAGCCTCGGTTTCAGTAAGATGGAACAAGATAGCAACTTGTTGAAGTAACACATTTTGATGTGTGCAGTCCAATGAGTACTGAGGCATGCAGTGAATATCGTTATGTTCTTACTTCACGGATGATTTAAGTAGATACTGAGTGTATTTACTTGATGAAACTCAAGTCTGAATTATTGAATGGTTCAAGTAATTTCAGAGTGAAGTTAAAGATCATCGTGACAAGAGGATAAAATGTCTATGATATGATCATAGAGATGAGTATCTGAGTTATGAACTTTGGCACACAATTAAGACATTGTGGAAATTGTTTCACAATTAATACCGCCTGGAACACCATAGTTTGATGGTGTGTCCGAACATCATAGTTGCACCCTATTGGATATGGTGCGTACCATGATGTCTCTCATCGAATTACCACTATCGTTTATGGGTTGGGCAATAGAGACAACCACATTCACTTTAAATAGGGCACCACGTAATTCCGTTGAGATGAAACTGTATGAACTATGGTTTAGAGAAACCTAAGTTGTCATTTCTTAAAAGTTTGCGGCTGCGACGCTTATGTGAAAAAGTTTCAGGTTGATAAGCTCGAACCCAAAGCGGATAAAATGCATCTTCATAGGACACCCAAAACAGTTGGGTATACCTCCTAATTCAGATCCGAAAGCAATAGGGATTGTTTCTTGAATCGGGTCCTTTCTCGAGGAAAAGTTTGTCTCGAAAAGTTGAGTGGGAGGATGGTGGAGACTTGATGAGGTTATTGAACCGTCACTTCAACTAGGAAGTTGTTCCCGTGGCACCTACACCAATTGAAGTAGAAGCTTATGATAGTGATCATGAAGTTTCGGATCAAGTCACTAACATACCTCGTAAGGTGACATTCTCGGGCCCGAGTTGAAGGCCAAGAACTTGTGAGATGGTACGTATCTCAGCTTATTGCCATCCTCCGAGAGCCACCTATCTGGATTGTAGTTGAGGCAGTCTTTACCCCATATGCCCTCCATTCTTCCCATGGAATGGAGAGAAATAAGGATGGTGTCGCCGGTGCCCAGTTCATGGCCACTTGGCATTATATCATCGGCGGCCACCGTCTTCCTCTCAAAAGGCGCTGGTGGGTACAACCTAAGAGTCTCGTACAAGACGGCTTTCAGATATACTAGATATTTGGTCTCGTTCTGCTCAAAGATCACCATGGCATCCGCGCGGGCTGCTACTTTGGTTGATGCAATGGGCGAGAGTTCATTGCGTATGATTGACACAATGTTTGGGTTCTGAGCGAGATTGTAGAAGATCCATGTTAGGGTCGTTCCAACTGTGTCCCTTGCAGCGAGCATGTAGCCAATGATCATTGCATGGGCCAATTCATCGTTGGCGTAGTCTGGATCATTGAGGAAGGGAGACATAATATCCACACCCTCTTGTTCCTCATCATTACCAATATGGCATGTGTTGATCTTCCTCCTCTCCATCATATCCACGATAAACCCTCGTAACATAGTGTGCGCCACTCTGAGCTTTCTCTCAGGGCCGATGTTTAGCCGCCTCATCAATTTCCAACAAGAAGCTGGCACCACATGCCGAAAGAAGCCCGCCTCCATGACCGTGTCCATGGCGACCGCGACATCCATGGGCGGCATGTCCGATGATAGGAGCCCCGGGTCCACGCCAAAGAGAGGCGTAGCACCCAGGTCAAACATAAACCTCGACATCATTTCTTGCATGTCGAACGGAGTGCCAATGCTCTCCATGTTGGTAAACAAGGGGAGCAGGTTGTTCTCCACCTTGTCGCGGCAGCAAGCGGCAATCCTGGCAACCATCCATGGACTGCTAAGTACGCCCTTGACTTTGGCGCGCTGCTGACGACACAGCTCGCCGTCAATAGTAAAGAGGCTTCCACCCATGATGTCAAAGATAGCGGCAAACTCCGCACCCTTGGGAAAGTTGGTGTAGTTGGTCGTGAAGATGTGCCGGATGTTCGCAGGGTCGCATGTGACGAATAACCGCATCCCGGTCCCAGGAGGGCCGTGCGCCCTGAAGTTGTGACCTGATCCAGCGAGGACAAGGGCGAAATAATCATGCAAGTTGTGGAGGTTGGCCACGAAGGAAGGGAACATGTGCAGTGTGGGCCAGTTTGTTGGGAGCACCGCTGGGTTATTTGATCTATAGCCAGCCCTCAAGCACAAGTAGTATAGGGGAAGAGTGCTGTGGAGATGAGCATCTCTTGCTGCGAGAACACGATTGACATTGTGATCACGGGTATGCATGGGATATGCTATGTTTCCCTGGACATGCAGGGCCATGGCTTCATATATAGACAAGTGCGGCCCATAATACTATCTCAGTCAATTGGTAGTGTAAATACACCGGCAGCGACGATGTGCACATGTAAGCTTTTCCTCCATTGGTTCTGTACTAGCTAGTACATGCTATGTTAGTGTCAACATAACTGAAGTTCATTAATTGGGCTGGCCACGTATATAGCTGCCTAGTTGGTCCAAAGCCTATGGTTTGTACATAAAACAGGTGGCTGTTGGCAGATTTGGCATCAATAAGGCCCTGTTCGGCAGCTCTCTGCTCCGCAGCTCTGCTGCCCGCACCCTATTTCTGTGGAGTTGTCAAAGTGGCGCTCCGTCCGCTCCCGTATTTTGTGGAGCTGGAGAGCTGTCGAACAGGACCTAAGTATGTTAAGTGCGGTACATGATAAGTTTCTCTTATACTAGCTATTTGGCGGACAGGGCGTTTTGGAGCCCGAGCTCAACTAGACCCGAAATCCCGATCGCTAGTTTTGGCCTGGGGATTCTGAAAACGCGCATTAATTGGTGCGGTGGTGCCTGTGGAAATTAGATGTGGTTCACAAATACCGTAGGACACAGTACCATACGGTGGGGTCTCCAAGAGGAGTGCCACGTGATTTAGAAATTTGGGAGACGTCTCCGTGAGGTCGACAATCTGTTCCGTGGCACAAGATCGTAACATGCGCAATAAATTCTGTTCGCCGGGAGCTTTGTGCATCGGGTGGGACCTGGTCAATATCGTGTGGCCGTATGAGTCTATGCGGGCCTTCAAAACTGATTATACGGAGTAGGATACAAACAGTTAACGAGATCCTCGGCGGCGAACGCAAATGTGGAAAAGTTCGCCGAGGTAGCCCATACAATCACTCGGCGATCTCAACCTCGAACGAACAAAGGAGGTTTGGTTTCTGTAATCTGTTTCTGACTGAATTAGTCACTGAAAGTTGGAGTTTACTAGCAAGGAACAAGCATTGGGGCAAGGTTGTGGATCAGTAAAACAAGCACCGAGACTTGATATTAATGTTGTAACGGTGAGCTGGTAACATCAGTTTCAGCAATATGTTTGGCCCCGCTTTACATTTAACACCGATACAGCATGTTTACAGGAAGGAATACATCCTATGGCGCAGATCACGGGGTGAATGGAAGGTTGTGATATCAGGACCATCTGAGCCCGAGCTCAGAAACGAATATTCGCTATTTGGTCCTCTATTGTTTTGGCCTTACCATTTTGATGACAGCATTCTGAGATTGATAAGTAGAGACCTGTGCAAGCATCCTGATGCAGACCCTCCAAGATAAGCGAGACTCCTCCACAACACCGTACTCGAGTAGGAGGAGAGCTACTGCAACCTCTTAAGTAAGCGTGCGATCCTTCATGTTCACAACCACTTGGACACGACTTGAGTATATGTAACATATGCTGGCATGACTATATCACCGTTCACATGCTAGCTTGTTTTCATTTCTCTACAAGTGCAACAATATTACAAGGTGACACGTTGGCACCAGTCAAGCCATATGAGACCGAAACTATGCCTATGTCGATGCAGGCGATGGGGTCGATTCGGAGGTTATGCTACCACCCATGTTAGGTAAAAATCACCATGGCCACCCGCTCCAACTGCATACACACTACCTTGCATAATAATTGATACTCTGTTCGGTGTAGCGTAAACCACCATGTATATAGTTGTCCTTAGCGGTAGGGTGCACACCTGCTTTTGCATGCACATACTTCCTCATGTGATCACAACCACAAATACTGTAGTAACGGCATCTCCAACGCTGCGTTGACCCGCAAACCTCTCGCATACGTCCGGATCACGCTGTCTGGACAGGGGAAACCCATCCGGTCCGGCAAGTGGTGCTTGCTCGCTCCTCGTCCTCTTCATCGCGAATGCCGCTTGCTCGCTCGGGCATTTGCATCTAGGGCGGCCGGGGAGAAGGTGCGCGCGACGACATGGCGGAGATGGAATTTGGGCGACGTGGTGCTCTCCTGGTCCATCCGGGACATGAACGACGACGGTACACCTGCACCATCCATCCACCCATCCCTCCGTTGCCGCTGCTAGTAGTTTCGGATGATGATTTCTGCGGCTGCCAGCTTGATCCATTTTTCTTCCGAATGCGTACGGATCACGGAGCGCGTGGTGCATGCTAGGTCTCCAGAATGGTTGTATATAGACATACGGCAGGCCTCCAGCTCACTGAAATCTGAGAATTTATGAAGCTGCCTTTTCCCCACTCCACCATTTTTAGCTACAGCTTCACCAACTCCGGGAGTGGACTTGGGGAGCGGGAGAGTCTCCGAATAGGCCCTTTGTCGCGTGGCAGGACAGCGGGACATTGCCAGAGCTGCGGCCAGTGTCCTGCTGTTTTAAAAAATGTGGACATTGCCGGGGCATAAAACCGTGTTTAAAAAATGTGCACACTTATTTAATTGCGTGAAAATTATTTAGGAAAAGTGTATGGAATTTTTTATACATAATGCATGAATATTTTTGAGAGACATGTGTACCTTTTAAAAGTTATGCAATCCTTTTAGAAAAATCAGAAAAAAAAACTCCCTATGATCCATATTACTTGCCGTTACTTTAGTAAAGCTGTACTAAAGCAAAGAAAAGTAATACGGATAGTAGGGAGCATAAATTATATGAATAAATTTTTAAAATCATGATTTTAATAAACATTAATATTTTGGGGAAAATGTTACATATATTTTGGAGGGAAAATCGATTAGAAAGAAAATCACTCGTCCTCTCCTCCTATTGGGGCCTGGCACATGACTCTGCCCCTGTGTATTGCCGGACAATTTGACACAATAACCTTCAAATAAGGAATACCTATTTAGCGCCGTCAGCGCTCACGTGTCGCTAGCTTGATGGTTAACTGATGGGATTTAGCGCCTTCAGCGCTCATGTGTACATTTTAAAAGTTATGGGCCACGTTGCTAGCTAGCTTAAAGAACCAGCAACCGCTGGCTAACTGGTTTTTTGGAAAACAAAAGCTGGTTTTTTTGGCAGATTAGAAATTTTTCGCAAAATCATAAAACAATCACATATTTTCAAAAGATGATTTCTATTTTTAAAATTTTAATTAATTTACAAAAAATGGTCATGGGTTAATATCCGCAATTTAAAAATATTCATGAGTTATGAGAAATTTGCACTATTTGGAAGAAATGTCGTGAATTCTAAAAAAATATTCATGGATTTGAAAAACTATTTATTCGTACGTAAAATTATTTAAGAATTTAAAAATGTGCATAAAATTGAAAATGCTCATGAATTTTATTAAAAAAATAAAAAAGGAGAATAAAAATAAAAAACCTATCATGGGAAAAACTGAAAAGAAACAACGAAAAGAGAAAGGCGAAAAGCTTCTAAAATTCGGTGAAAAAGACGCCATCCGAAAAGCATACAGGAAGAATAAAAGGAAAATCCAAGGGATGTGGTAGGGATGTTTTTTTTTCTGCGGGCATGGGTGAGATGTGGGTTTGAATTCGTAAAGGCCCTGCAAAGAAAGAGATGTGAACAGTTACAAAAAGGAAAATGCCTTTTCACGCAAAGCTTCTTCATCTCCAGATTACCCAGGCCAGGTGTTCGCTCTAGTGGAGTGAATATTGTTGATCACGTACAGTCGCCGAATCTCCCTCATCATCAAAGATAAACTGAAGCGCCAAATTCAGACCCAACACACAAAGCCCCTTGCATGCCTCCTCCACATCTGCACACTGACTGACAGAGCTTCTGTTCATTGGCAATGGCATACACCACACAATACACCCCCATGACAGAGCTTCTGTACAGCAGCAGTCGTACAGCAGCAGTCGCCTTGCTGAACCGGACTTGTTGCAGATGCAGGTTTCTATCATGGCGGCTAGCACTCCCTCCCTAGAGCCGTGCACTATACTAGCTAGTACTGTATCATCCATTCATTCATTCCTGAGATGATGCCAGTCAGCCCCGTCTACTGCAGAAACTCATATTTCATCATCAGGCTAAATTCCACACACGTGTTGGTGAACTGTGTGTTGGCGAACAGTAGAATTGCCCACACGTGTGGGCGCAGCCATTTCGTGCCACACACACCCAACAAGTACTACTCATCCCCACCCCGCGCGTGTGGCACGAAGCAAATGTACCCACACGTCCTGGCGCAGCTACAATAGGTACCCGCGGGGTGGTTATTTAGTTGCCATCCGGGATGGCAGATGTAGTTATCCGGGATGGCAAATATGGTTGTAGAAGCATGGCAACTCTCTCTGTTTTGGTTAACTATACTTGTCATGTCTAATTTATGGTAGTTATCGCGTGTAATCAAATCATAGTTGTCGTGTGTGATTAACTACTTGCCACATATGGTCAAACAATACTTGCCATGTGTGTTTACCTAGTTGTCACGTGTGGTTAATCACAGTTGCCATGTATGTTTACCTGATTACCACGTACGCGCAACTGCAGTTGTCGTCTAGCAAACGAATCATAGTTGCCATGTGTGTTTACCTAGTTGCGATGTACGCGCAACTGCAGTTGCCATTCAACAACGTACGACTGTCATGTGGGCGAAAAGCAGTTCGCTCACACGCGCGTGGACTAGGTGGTGACTGTGTGGGCAGAAACTAGTTCGCTCACCCAGCGCACCTGGCAACCGCGTATTGTGGGGCGTGTAGGCGACCTCTCCAACACCCACACACCGGCCTTGTCCTACGTGACACGCGAAAACTGCCTCGGTGTGTCAAGATTTGTGCAAACTTAACTGGATGGTAATCCAGGCATGTGGGCGAGTTGCAACGTTGCCACACGTGTGGGCGTTGGTGTTTTTGAAAATATAAGGCGTGCTTGACTTTGCACGGTCTTTAATGCAGAACTTTGGTCATTAATAGATAACAAAGTAGTATATAAATTGCACATGTATATATTTGCCTTGCAAACTAATTTTATTGCGTATGTCTGGATATTATTTTCATAGACATACAATACGTGAAAATCATAGTTAAAATTAGGGTTCCAAAAAAGTGGACCAACGCTTTATATATATGAGTCCGCTTCGGTACAACCCCCCTCGCAATACGTATAAAGGGTAATATAGACATTTCGCAATTTGTATCTATTTTTTATAGTAACGTATACATCAGGGAGCTTAATTGGGCCGGCCCATTTGCGGTGGCATGCGGATGAATAATGGCGAAAAACGATCGCACAAGCCGGGAATCAAACCCACGACCACTCAAAACACTAAATGCGTCCACAACCAGTGCGACAGCATGCCTTTGGTTGATAATTTAAAGCTAGGTGCATTAAGTAAGTGACCGGCTGGGAATTTTAAAAAAGATTTTACGAACACTTTCTGAACTGGTCATTTTTCCATAATTTGTTTTTATTTATTTACTTTCCTTTTCCTGTTACATTTCTTCTTTCTTGTTCAAGAAATGGTAATGCTTTCAAAATGTTGCCCAAAATTTCAAAAGGTTCGTTATTTCCAAATTTTATTCATAAATTAAAAATTATTTGCTTTTTTGAAAATTGTAAGGTAATTTCAAAAAATGTTTGTGTCTTTAAATTTTTTCAAAACGTCAAAATTCAAATACTTTTTTTGAAAAGCACAAACAAAATTGTGAAAACAAACATTTTCTCAGAGCACGGACAAAAAATTAAATTCCAAAACATTTTTCAGAAATGAGACTAAATATATGATATCAAAAAAGTGTTCTAAATTTGCCGGAACATTTTTTGGATTTGTGAATTTTTTAAAAAAATGAGATTTTTTTTATTTCACAACAAATTTCAATAGTCGCTTAACAGGAGCGATGTCATCGCTTAGTTTGGCAAGGCCTAAGATTTTCTTTTCTATTCTATTTTTTGTTAATTTATCTTTTTCCCTTTTTAAACTTTTTTTAAACCTGTACAAAACTTGAAATACCAATGTTACAGTTTAAAGTAACTAATTTAAATCATGATTTTAATTCTTTTTTTGTTTAATTTATTAAATGTTTTTAAAAAGCATTTGTTGTTTTCAATTCTATCATTTTGTATTTATTAGTTATGTTAGAAACTTAAAATGACAGTTTTAAGTATCTATATAAATTATAATTTTAAATACATTTTTCCTTCAAACCTGGCATGGATGACTACTTGGGCATGCTACGTTGAACATGGTGTATTTTTTGGACATTCTTGAAATGAACTAAACATTTGCCAGCGGTTGGTATGCCCATGGTAGGCATCCATGCCTCCAATATTTTTTCAATGGCCTTGTATGAAAAATTCAAGGCATCAATCCAAGTTGCATGGATTTTCGACAAGTTTTGCATTTTCTAAAGTTTTCTCGGTTAAAAAAGGTCGATAAATGGCTAGACGTGTCGCAACTTGCATATGGTGTCGGAAGTAGTTCAAACCTTCCATGGATGCCAACGATGGGCATGTCCACCTAGTGGAAAAACGTTGCAGTAATTTCATGGATGTCCACGAAACTACCATATTCAATGGAGGGTGTTCGTGTTGGCCAGAAGGGTCTGTCACAGAGCACGTTGTTTTTCGATATTCTTGAAATGGGCATAATTTTTTTCATGGCCTCGTATGACCAATTCAAGGCACCATGACAAGTTGTTTCGGTTTTTGACAAGTTTTGCATTTTTCTAGAGTTTTCTCAGTAAGAAAATGCAAAAAAAGGCTGGACGCGTCGCAACTTGCATACGGTGTCAGAAATTGTTCAAACTGTAGGGGAACGTAGCATAAATTCAAAATTTTCTACGCAACACCAAGATTATGTTGGAAATATGCCATAGAGGCAATAATAAAAGTGTTATTATTATATTTCTTTGTTCATGATAATAGTCTTTTATTCATGCTATAACTGTATTATCCGGAGATCGTAATACCCGTGTGAATACATAGACCACAATATATCCCTAGTAAGCCTCTAGTTGACTAGCTCGTTGTGATCAACAGATAGTCATGGTTTCCTGGCTATGGACATTAGATGTCGTTGATAACGGGATCACATCATTAGGAGAATGATGTGATGGACAAGACCCAATCCTAAGCATAGCACAAAGATCGTGTAGTTCGTTTGCTAGAGCTTTGCCAATTTCATGTATCTCTTCCTTTGACCATGAGAGCGTGTAACTCCTGGATACCGTAGGAGTGCTTTGGGTGTATCAAACGTCACAACGTAACTGGGTGACTATAAAGGTGCACTACAGGTATCTCCGAAAGTATCTATTGTTTTATGCCGATCGAGACTGGGATTTGTCACTCCGTATGACGGAGAGGTATCTCTGGGCCCACTCGGTAATGCATCATCATAATGAGCTCAAGGTGACCAAGGTGTTGGCCACGGGATCATGCATTACGGTACGAGTAAAGTGACTTGCCGGTAACGAGACTGAACAAGGTATTGGGATACCGACGATCGAGTCTCGGGCAAGTAACGTACCGATTGACAAAGGGAATTGTATACAGGGTTTGATCGAACCCTCGACATCGTGGTTCAACCGATGAAATCATCGAGGAGCATGTGGGAGCCAACATGGGTATCCAGACCCCGCTGTTGGTTATTGCCCGAGAGTGGTCTCGGTCATGTCTGCATGTCTCCCGAGCCCGTAGGGTCTACACACTTAAGGTTCGGTGATGCTAGGGTTGTTAGGAAGACTAGTATGTGACTACCGAATGTTGTTCAGAGTCCCGGATGAGATCCCAGACGTCACGAGGAGTTCCGGAATGGTCCGGAGGTAAAGTTTTATATATGGGAAGTTGTTAAACGGGCACCGGAAAGTTTCGGGGTCATACCGGTATTGTACCGGGACCACCGGAAGGGTTCCGGGGGTCCACCGGGAGGGGCCACCCCTCCCGGGGGGCCACTTGGGCTGCGTGGGGATAGCAGCCAGCCCCTAGTGGGCTTGGCGCCCCCCCCCCTTGGGCCCATGCGCCTAGGGTTGGGGGGAAACCCTAAAGGGGGCGCACCCCCCTTGCTTGGGGGGCAAGCCCCCCACCCCTTGGCCGCCGCCCCCCCTAGGGTTTTCCCTAGAGGGCCGGCCCCCCTTGCCCCTTCCCCTATATATAGAGGGGTGAGGGGAGGGCTGCAATACACCACAAGCCAAGGCGCAGCCCCTCCCCTCCCCAACACCTCTCCTCCTCCGTACGTGCTTGGCGAAGCCCTGTCGGAATACTGCCGCATCAACTGCATCACGCCGTCGTGCTGCCGTTGGAGCTGCCTTCCTCAACCTCTCCTTCCTCCTTGCTGGATCAAGACGGAGGAGACGTCTCCCGTCCCGTACGTGTGTTGAACGCGGAGGTGCTGTCCGTTCAGCACTAGGACATCGGTGATCCGAATCACGTTCGAGTACGACTCCATCATCACCATCCCCTTGGCAAGCTTCCGCTCGTGATCTATAAGTGGTATGTAGATGCAAACTCTCTCCCTTGACTCGTTGCTTAGATGAACTCATAGATGGATCTTGGTGAAACCGTAGGAAAAATTTTAATTTTCTGCAACGTTCCCCAATAGTGGCAATAAGACCACTAAGTTCAAGAAGGGCAAGGGTAAGAAGAACTTCAAGAAGGACGGCAAAGAGGTTGCCGCGCCCGGTAAGCCAGTTGCCGGGAAGAAGTCAAAGAATGGACCCAAGCCTGAGACTGAGTGCTTTTATTGCAAGGGGAAGGGTCACTAGAAGCGGAACTGCCCCAAATACTTAGCGGATAACAAGGCCAGCGACACCAAAAGTATATTTGATATACATGTAATTGATGTGTACCTTACCAGTACTCGTAGTAACTCCTGGGTATTTGATACCGGTGCCGTTGCTCATATTTGTAACTCATAGCAGGAGCTGCGGAATAAACGGAGACTGGCGAAGGACGAGGTGACGATGCGCGTCGGGAATGGTTCCAGAGTCGATGTGATCGCCGTCGGCACGCTGCCTCTACATTTACCTACGGGATTAGTTTTGAACCTTAATAATTGTTATTTAGTGCCAAGTTTGAGCATGAACATTGTATCTGGATCTCGTTTAATACGAGATGGCTACTTATTTAAGTCTGAGAATAATGGTTGTTCGATTTATATGAGAGATATGTTTTATGGTCATGCTCCGATGGTCAATGGTTTATTCTTAATGAATCTCGAGCGTAATATTACATATGTTCATAGTGTAGATGCCAAAAGATGTAAAGTTGATAACTATAGTCCCACATACTTGTGGCACTGCCGCCTTGGTCACATTGGTGTCAAGCGCATGAAGAAGCTCCTTGCTGATGGACTTTTGGAGTCTCTTGATTATGAATCGTTTGACACATGCGAACCATGCCTCATGGGCAAAATGACCAAGACTCCGTTCTCCGGAACAATGGAGCGAGCAACCAACTTGTTGGAAATCATACATACCGATGTGTGCGGTCCAATGAGCGTTGAGGCTCGCGGAGGATATCGTTATGTTCTCACTCTAACTGATGACTTAAGTAGATATGGGTATGTCTACTTAATGAAACACAAGTCTGAGACCTTTGAAAAGTTCAAGGAATTTCAGAATGAGGTGGAGAATCAACGTGACCGAAAGATAAAGTTCCTACAATCAGATCGTGGAGGAGAATATTTAAGTCACGAATTTGGCACACACTTAAGGAAATGTGGAATCGTTTCACAACTCACGCCGCCTGGAACACCTCAGCGAAACGGTGTGTCCGAACATCGTAATCGCACTCTATTGGATATGGTGCGGTCTATGATGTCTCTTACCGAATTACCGCTATCATTTTGGGGATACGCTCTAGAGACAGCTACATTCACTTTAAATAGGGCACCGTCTAAATCCGTTGAGACGACACCGTATGAATTATGGTTTGGGAAGAAACCTAAGCTGTCGTTTCTAAAAGTTTGGGGATGCGATGCTTATGTCAAGAAACTTCAACCTGAAAAGCTCGAACCCAAGTCGGAAAAATGCGTCTTCATAGGATACCCTAAGGAAACTGTAGGGTATACCTTCTACTTAAGATCTAAGGGCAAGATCTTTGTTGCCAAGAACGGATGCTTTCTGGAAAAAGAGTTTCTCTCGAAAGAAGTAAGTGGGAGGAAAGTAGAACTCGATGAAGTACTACCTCTCGAACGGGAAAGTGGTGCAGCTCAGGAAAATGTTCCTGTGATGCCCACACCAACCGAAGAGGAAAAAAATGATGATGATCAAGGTACTTCGGATCAAGTTGCTGCTGAACTTCGTAGGTCCACAAGGACACGTTCCGCACCAGAGTGGTACGGCAACCCTGTCCTAGAAATCATGTTGTTAGACAATGGTGAACCTTCGAACTATGAAGAAGCGATGGCGGGCCCAGATTCCAACAAATGGCTTGAAGCCATGAAATCCGAGATAGAATCCATGTATGAAAACAAAGTATGGACTTTGACTGACTTGCCTGATGATCGGCGAGTGATAGAAAACAAATGGATCTTTAAGAAGAAGACGGACGCGGATGGTAATGTCACCATCTATAAAGCTCGACTTGTCGCTAAGGGTTATCGACAAGTTCAAGGGATTGACTACGACGAGACATTCTCTCCCGTACCGAAGCTTAAGTCCGTCCGAATCATGTTAGCAATTGCCGCATACTATGATTATGAGATATGGCAGATGGACGTCAAAACGGCATTCCTTAACGGGCATCTTAAGGAAGAGCTGTATATGATGCAGCCGGAAGGTTTTGTCGATCCTAAGAACGCTAACAAAGTATGCAAGCTCCAGCGATCCATTTATGGGCTGGTGCAAGCATCTCGGAGTTGGAATATTCGCTTTGATGAGATGATCAAAGCGTTTGGGTTTATGTAGACTTATGGAGAAGCCTGCGTTTACAAGAAAGTGAGTGGGAGCTCTGTAGCATTTCTCATATTATATGTGGATGACATACTCTTGATGGGAAATAATATAGAATTTCTGGACAGCATTAAGGCCTACTTGAACAAATGTTTTTCAATGAAGGACCTTGGAGAAGCTGCTTATATATTAGGCATCAAGATCTATAGAGATAGATCGAGACGCCTCATAGGTCTTTCACAAAGCACATACCTTGATAAGATTTTGAAAAAGTTCAAAATGGATGAGTCCAAGAAAGGGTTCTTGCCTATGTTACAAGGTGTGAGATTGAGCTCAGCTCAGTCACCGACCACGGCAAAAGATAAAGAAGAGATGAGTGTCATCCCCTATGCTTCAGCCATAGGATCTATTATGTATGCCATGCTGTGTACCAGACCTGATGTAAACCTTGCCGTAAGTTTGGTAGCAAGATACCAGAGTAATCCCGGCAAGGAACACTGGACAGCGGTCAAGAATATC